>NC_056051.1:13954569-14062051 GCF_004379255.2 Salvia splendens | reverse complement strand
TATTCATCGTCGAAAGAGCTTCACGTGGGTATCTTGCATGCCTCAATCGGAGCCCGAATGAGGAAGTTATGATCGTTTTAAAAAAGTCGCGCAGTGCAGAACAAAACGCGCGGGCGGGCGTTTTTTCCACATGCAAAATGCCCGATCGGGCGTTTTGTCGAGAGATCAGTTTTTCTCCAGAAACTTCGCCGATTGGGTGAAATGAACCTAGGGAAATGCCGGGTCGGGTGTTTTGTCCGGGATGTGGCATTTTGACCAAGAATTGTTTTATTTTACTCCTTTTTCACTTCTAGTATAAATAGACAAGTTAGGGTTTTTCTTTGCCAGCTTTGAACATTTTGTAAACCTCCCAAAGACTCCATTGTGAGCACTCCTCTTCATCTTTGAAGATTTATCAAAATCCTTGTGGTTGCATTTTAATCTATTGTCGGGCTTAGATTGAATGTTAAGGTATGCAATTCTAGTTCTTGTGTTGCTAGTTTTGTGGAGCCATTAGATTCTTGCTTTGGTGAAAGTTGCCTTGGGTTGTCTTCATTGTTTTGTAAAAGGTCCATAGGTTCCAAGCATCAATCTAAATCATAACACCTTCACCTTCTCCCTTTTCCACCATTTTTATAGTTTCATTTCTTGTTGGGTTTGTTTGGGTTGTTGAAATATTTACAAGAGCAAGTCCGGGGCAAACATATGTGTCTTGAATCCTTAAGATTCACATTACTCGTCCTTCATATTCTCATTCCTCACCACAGCCATGGTCACCTGAGTTCCATCAGTCTGCCGGAGATCCACCGTCCTTCGTTCCAGCCAGTTTGTTGCGTAGTGATAGCAGTTCCATCGCCCGGGGTGGCAAAACAATCTTTATTTGCTTTCTTAGTTAATCGTACTTTGTTTTCTTACGTTGGATCGATTACATTTTCGATATTTGCTTACTTTGAAGTCTTAGTTGTGATCCAAACGTTTTTATGATATGAAGTCGTTTTTGTGCATCGGTTCCTGTTTGATTCTGTTTCTTTCTGCCTAGATAGCTTAGATCTAGTTGTTACGGTATTTTCCAAGTATTGCGAGCATGTTTTCATTTCCGAATCGATAGATCTAAGTTCATGAGTTTAGATAGCTGTTAGATTTTAGATCTGAAATTGTTGAGTGTGAAAGCCTAGTTTACGTGATTTCTGCCACCTTGCATGTCACCCAGTAAGCGTAATTTCAGTTTAGTTAGTTTAATCTTTTGATTTGGAGTTTAGATTGTAGATCTGTTCTTGTGGAGTTTGTTAACCTGAAATTCTCGTCATGGAATCTGAGTTGTTTGATTTGTGTTCATACTTGTTGGAGAAGACAATGTCCACATCCAAATTTGGGACCACTCTTACTTTTTAGATACTTTTTGCATTTGTCCTTCTTTTCCCTACTTTTTCTACTGGTACCCTACAGATCTGTCAGCCTAGTCACCTAACTACCACTTATTCTCTGATATGCCGTTTCACCTTTTATAGTAACCCCGTACCTCCCACATAATTTCTGAAACATAATGTTCCCTACTCTCACGTACACAGCTGCTTATCAATCATCTCTCACACCTCCTAGTCAGTAGAGTACCAGTTAAATTTCTAGTCTAGTTAAAATCTCAACCCAAAGCGTGGTAGCTAACCAACCCTTCCAGAATATCACCACAATTACCAAAACGCATCATCTCTGTGGGATTCGACCCTTACCTCCACTATACTAATCAGTAGAAGTGGGTTGAGGAATTTCTTTGATAGTCAGGTTCAGGCTTAGCCGGGGTTTCCATCCTAATCAGTAGGATACATTCTTGCTTTAACGACACCTGTACAAACCTGCACCTATCAGCTATAAAAAAATTCCACTGTCTCAACTTTCGACTTGGTTGGTTGAACGTCATGGAGTGTTGATCTAGTCGATCACTTGGAATGATCTAGTGAACAAGTCTAGATCTTGACTGAAGAAAAGTTTGGATCTCAGAGCAGAAAAGAAACTAATGCTCTGATACCACTTTGTCACAACCGCATTTTGCTAAGGATAGCGAAAGCGGGTAAACCGCGACTAATGAGAAGGATTAAAGAAGCTGAGAAAGAAAAGGGATAGAACTTTAGAATTTGCACAAATGCCAAGTCGATTCATATCATAAAATAGAAGCCAAGTATTCAATTACATGGTCTTGAAAATAGAATAAACATCTAATCAATAAATCAGAGTTCGATGGTGAGATTCTACAATTCTCACTTCACAAAAGCACATCGAAATAAGTCCTTACTAAACGACTTCGTGTATGAATACACGAATCGTTGGAAGATCCACTTGATTATTTAATAATATCGACTCCGATCATCACTCTGGCTTCTAATGCGGCTCTGTAACGAGTGGTGACAACTCCGGCTTCCTGGACACTCCAATGAGCGTTAGTCTCTCTGTATAGAAGGGATGATTCCAATGTCCACCGCGTTGGTACCCTCTCATCAACAGTGAAAAACAAAAAAATGAGAAAATAAGGAAATAAAACTATATACACCTACGCACTACGCTCAAACATAAAGTAACACCATGCTTCCCCGGCAACGACGCCATTTTGGAAGGATGCTTGGAAAGAGACGAAAACGCGATTAGAATGCGAATCAAGTTATATGAAATGATAACCGAACCGGTCAGATCAGTTAGCAAATATCGTTGCCACTTAATCACTGCAGTCTTGCTCTCGCTCTTTCTTCCTTACAAAAGTAATTTATAAACTCCCAATTTTGCACTACTTTAACAGTAAAGCGGCAAGTTCGGGGTCGATCCCACAGAGAAGTTGGTGTGTCGAGTGTGTGAGTAGTGAACAGGAGGGTTGCACTACTCTAGGCAGAATTAAACTAGCTAGCTTGATCAACGGAACTTTAACTACGGGGTCAAGTGACTTGCAGGTAACAGCGGAAAAGTAAATGCTAGGATGAAAACGAAAATAACTTTGATTAAACTAAACTGAGTACAGCGTGAAATTTAAACTAAGCTAACACTTCGGAAACTAAGAAAGCGGTAAAAACTAAGAAGAATCTCAGCGGGAAACTTAAGATAATCGCTAACAGAAAACAAGTATTCTGCAGCGCTTCTTTGATTGCCTTTTTAACTACGCACTACTTTATCAAGCTAAGCTATTCTGGAGAACTGGACTAAGCTAGAGAACTAAACTAAGCTAAACTAGACGGAAAGTAAAAGATCCCCTCTTTGTGATGGCACACCCTCTATTTATAAGCTCGATTCGGCCTCCAGCTGGATAACGATCTTGACAGGGAATATTCACTCATGCTGAGAATGAGTGACTCATTGATTGCTACGTGCCCTTTCTTCTAGAATGACGACGCTTTTGAGTAACAGATTCCTGACTCAACTCCGTCCTTGCATCTCATAAGCTAGCATGTGTCCCCTTCTAGAACGTCGTCCTTGATAACAGAATGGTGCGCCATATCCAGCTCATTTCCTCACGTGTTCTTTTTCTAGAAGCCAGCGGTCCCCGCGTAACTGCTTGATCACTCCCCCTGATCAACTCCCCTGATTCTTGGCCTTTTATCGCCTTTTGTACTTGCTTGATCAGTTCGGCCTTGCTGCATTGGTCAAGTGGCATTTCTGCACATTTAACACTTATTTTGCGCGATAAACCGATCAAGTAGCATACATTTTACCCTTAAACCGATGCATGAAATGAGCCTTATCAAACTGGTCACACTTAAAACATACGTTTCCTCAAGTATAAAGAAAAAGAAAAGAAAAAGATAAGGCAAACACACTTAAAACTGCTCACACTTAAAACATACTTAAAACATACTTGTCCTCAAACTGCTCACACTTAAAACATATTTGTCCTTAAGATAAAAACACGTATTCACACGCATGCATTAGACCGAATAATTTTTCGACAATCATACCCGAGGTCGAGGTCAATCCATTTGCCAGTAGCTTGTGTTTCTTTTCTTTCGCTTTTGCTTGATCAAGGTGTCAGCTTGTCAAGATTGCTCAATTTAAAAACCATTGTTGGATTCACTCAGTCACTCATTTCTCACCGGAGATGTTAGGAGTGTTCACTCGGTGTTGCCATAAATTTAATACTTTGAATCGGACTGCACAAGATAGTTCCTTAAGGTCTTTGTTTTGGGTTGTAACGGGGCTCAAGGGTAGTAACGTATTAGGGTAGGGTCCTAAGGGTTCTAACTTCAAAAATAAAATTTAAAAAGAAGAATCATATGAGTCAAAAAGCCAAAGATTTGACTAAACTCGCTGGACCAGATTTGGGATATTTGTTTCTTCCTCTTCTTGATGCTCCTTCTCGGTCAAATTTCAACCTTTAGCCTTATAACTTTCGGCTCCTTTTCTGACTTTTGATTTTCTGGGTCAGGTTACAACTATTTCCTGCCCTTTCTTTCTCTCAAATCTTTTCTTCATTTTTTTTTAAATGATCAACCCGATTGTCTAACTTGATCAACCTGGCTACCCTTTAATTCGTTCATTCTATTGCTATCCCCTTTTGTTTCCCTTGATAAACTTCATCTCCTTGACCCTCTTTCCTCATGTGATATGAAACTTTGAATTTGGTTTTAAGGCTTCAAAGAATGGGTAAGAGTGTATGGGCTCAAAGTGGTTAATTAAGGGGTGCCTTGATTAATGAGGCGGGTTCGTGGAACGAACGAACAAAACGGCTCAAAAGGCTAAGTCCTAGTGTCTTTAGTCCTTACTACTTGTGCAATTTTCATCTTAATATTAAAAGTCAGCCTCTCGTAAAATTTTCTTTTGTAAAAGTAGTAGAAAGTGTTCTACTTTTGGCTTATAACTCACATATAGAGAGGCTTCACAGTTGGTTTAGAAATTGAGTGTTTCCATCATACTTGCGTCGTTCAAATTGATCAAGTTTTTGCAATCAAATTTTTACATGCGAACATACTGAATCCTTTTTCTAACTCTTCCAAAAGGTAATCAAGTCTTCCATTTATCCAATTTCATGCATATTGCCTAATTTATTACTAACTAGAATTTGTTATTTTTGAAAAATTTTAGCATGTATATGATTTTACTGTAACTAACCCGTCCCCCCTCCCCACTGCATATGAACTCGTCCTCGAGGGACTGGATGCAGTGGAAAAAAGGGTTAGGCACAAGCAACGGCACAACAAACAAGGGAAACTTCTCACACTTAGACCAGGCACTGGGCTAAGTGTGAGACAGTGCCAGCGATTAAAACATGCTAACAAATATATAAACAACACAAGACAATAAATCAGGCAACAACAATAAGAGCAAAAACGAGCATGCATGCTTCTCACACTTAGACCCAAAATAGGTCTTAAGTGTGAAACAAGTATTTACAAACCAACAAGAAAATTAAATTGTTTGAAGCAAAATGAACTGAGATTTAGGGGGAGGGGGGTTGTACTTAGGGAAGATTGAGGGTTTGGTGTTGTGGAGGTTGTGGCTCGGTCCCCTTGACAAGGGAAAACTCCCAGTCGTGCCTTCAGGGTTGCAATAAGCAATGGTGGGATCCAAAATCGGAGGGCAGACTCCGGAGGATTTTGGTCAAGCGCCGTTGAGCTTCTTCGTCTACCTCAGGTAGTGGAGCGTTAGTTGGTGTAGTGTGGGCTAGGGCTTTTCTATTTGGGCTTGAGAGGCGGCCTGTTGTTATCACTATCTGCACGAGTACTGGAAGATGAAGATGAAGTTGGGAGCTGTTCGAGCAACATATTTACTGGTAATGTGGGTAGATCGTGTTGGAGGAGGGTGATGTTTTTGGAAGAAGGGTTTTGAACTTGGAGGATTTTTAGGAGAGTAAAATGAATGAATCGTAGATGGCTCTGGTAAAAGTGGTCTGCAGATCCAAAATCTGCCTTTATAATAATATCGCGACTGTTGGGATTCTGTATGTTGAGATCCTTGAGGCTCTTCGCGTACAGACGCGCCTTTTCAGAGTACCAGCTTGGCTTAGCTTCTCTGATACGTTTCGTCCCTCTCTCCAAGGTGTTCTTCCACTGTGACGGTTGGCGCTTCCTGAAACCTTTTCAGTGACTGCACGCATCCTTTCATCACCTGCCCTGCTCAACTCAATAACTGTACCATCAATTAAATTCGAATTTCCTTCCTTTCTTCCGACTTTTAATTAACTAATAAAATAAAACTAACATACTAAAGACTATTTACACTAACTACTAAGGACTTGACCGGGTTCCCCTAGGATGTCACTTGATCAATTTAATAGATAAGTACTTTGTCGCTTGATCAAGCAGACTACCCATGAGTACCCGATCATCCATGTTACCTGATCACTGGAGAGGTCTGCATGAGTAGTGGAATGTCGTCCACCACCAAATGCCTCCATTCCTTCTCTGTATGGCTTTACCCTACGACCATTCACCATGAAGGAAGGCGAATCTGGATTGCCTTCCTTGGAGTTCGATTGTTCCATTCTTTCGGAGGGCGATAATGGTATAAGGACCTATCCACCTTGATCTGAGCTTTCCTGGCATCAATTTCAGTCTGGACTGGAACATCAGTACCCTTTGGCCCACCTTGAGTTCCTTCTTGCGAAGGTTCTTGTCGTGCCACATTTTGGTCTTTTCTCTGTACCACATGGCAGAATCATAGGCATCCAGACGGAGCTCTTCAAACTCTTGTAGTTGCATTCACCTTTCTGCAGTTCCAGCCTCGGTGTTTATGTTTATTTCTTTGGCTGCCCAGTAGGCTTGATGTTCCACCCCTACAGGTAAATGGCATATTTCCCAAATATCAATTGGTACGGGGACATTCCGATAGGCGTTTTGAACACTGTCCTGTAAGCCCAGAGTGCGTCCTTGAGTCGGCAGCTCCAGTCTTTCCTGGTGGGATTGACTGTCTTTTCTAGAATTGCATTGATTTCTCTATTCGAAACCTCAGCCTGTCCATTGGACTGTGGGTGGTAAGGTGTGGATAGGCGGTGGTGGACTCCATACTTTTGCATCAAGGCTTCGATAGTTCTTGTTATGAAATGAGTTCCTTGGTCAGAGATAATAGCCTGTGGCACCCCGTATCGGGTAAATATGTCAATTTCAAGAACTTTGCCACTTCTCTAGACTCACACGTCCTAGTTGCCTTTGCCTCAATCCATTTGGACACATAGTCCACTTCCACCTAATATGTATAGATTTCCTTCAGACGCGGGAAAGGGTCCCATGAAGTCCATTCCTCATACATCAAATATTCGCAGACAATAATGGGGATCTAAGGCATCTCATCTCTTGTAGATATCCCTCCAGTAAGCTGGCATCGAGGGCACCTTTTGCAGAATTCGTAAGCATCTTTATGGATGGAAGGCCAGTAAAACCCACTATCAAGTACTTTCTTTGCTGTCTTCTTTGGTCCAAAGTGGCCACCGCAAGCTAGTGCGTGGCAGTGCATCATTACATCTTCCTGCTCCCATTCGGGTATACAGCGTCGGATTAGATGATCTGCCCCCATTTTCCATAGATAAGGATCGTCCCAATAGAAGTATCAGAAATCGCTCTTAAGCTTCAACTTTTGTGCCCCTTGTAATTTCATCACCCCCGGGTTAGCTCTCCTGTTGCAAGTAGTTGGCCATGTCAGTAAACCATGGCTCTTATCTGCGTGTGTTGTTCCTTGCTTCCTTGCTCAGCCTTGATCAATCTCTTTTACTTGGTTGACCCACTGACATTCAGACGTTGTCTGACCAGATATAGGTGTTCCTCAGGGAAGGCGTCTGAAATGGCTTCACCGTTATCGTCTTGCAAAATTCGGCCTTAGGTGATCAGCCACTTTGTTCTCGCATCCCTTTTTATCCACTGCTTCCCAATCAAACTCATGTAAGAGGAGTACCCATCTGATCAATCGGGGCTTCGATTCCTTCTTTGTCAAGAGGTATTTGATGGCCGCATGGTCCATATACACTATCACTTTAGACCCTAGCAAGTAAGGTCTGAACTTCTCAAATGCGAAAACCACCGATAGCATTTCCTTCTCGGTCACATCATAACTCCTTTGTGTCTGATTCAGAGTTTTGGAAGCGTAGAAAATGACGTAACTTTTTCCTTCAATCTTCTGCCCTAATACTGCCCCCACAGCATAGTCACTAGCATCGCGCATCACCTCGAAGGGGTGATTCCAGTCGGGGGCACGTATTATTGGGGAGCTTATCAATCTATCCTTCAGAAATTGGAATGCGGCTATGTAGACATCTGAGAATTCAAACTCCACATCATTCTGGAGAAGTCTCGTCAGAGGCTGGACTATTTTCACAAAATCTTTGATGAATCTTCTATTGAACCCAGCGTGCCCAAAAAAAGGCTCTGGTCTCCTTCTTGTGGTTGGGTATGGGAGTTTTGCGATGACCGCTACTTTTGCTGGGTCGACCTGATTCCCCTGCTGACACTACATGTCCCAAGACTATCCCTTCAGTAACCATAAAATGGCATTTCTTGAAATTCAAAACCAAGTCCTTCTGGCGGCATCTTTCTAATACCCTGTTTAGGTTATGCAGTCCTTGCATCGAAATCGTCCCCATAGACAGTAAAGTCGTCCATGAAGATCTCAATGCAGACTTCCAACAGGTCCTAGAAAATACTCATCATGCATCTCTGGAGGTGCCCGGGGCATTACAGAGGCCAAGGGCATTCTCCTGTAAGCGTAAGTGCCAAAGGGGCAAGTGAACGTCGTCTTCTCTTGGTCATCTGGATTACAGCGATCTGGAAATAACCGCTATAGCCATCCAGGAAGCTGAAATACTGCTTTCCTGCCAATTTCTCCAACATTTGATCACTGAACGGAAGAGGGAAGTGATCCTTCTTCGTAGCTTGATTCAGCTTCCTATAATCTATGCACATTCTCCACCCAGTAACTGGCCCTTGCCGGGTATAATGTCGTTTTTTCATTTTTTTCCACCTGGATCCCTCCTTTCTTAGGCACCATGTGTTACTTGGCTGACCCAGTTACTGTCGGGAATGGAATAGATAATCCCGATCGAAACCAACTTGACAATTTCCTTCAGCACCTCTTCCCTCATGTTGGGGTTGAGTTTCCGTTGTTGGTCGCGGTGTGGCTTGGCTCCTTCCTCCAGTCGTATGTGATGCATACATAAGTCTGGGCTGATGCCCACTAAATCTGTCAGCTTCCAGCCAATAGCCTTCTGATTTCTTCTTAATACTTCCAACAATCTGTCTTCCTGCCCCTGGGTCAAGTGGCTGTTGATGATAACGGGCATTGTTTCGCCCTCACCTAGGTAGGCGTACTTTAGATGTACTGGAAGAGGTTTCAATTCCTTTGCGGGGTTTTGGCTCTTCATTGGGCAGAGGGTTCTCTCCCTGCCTCTTGTTCCAGTGGCTTGCCTTGATCAAGCCGTTTCGCTAAGCTAGAAACTTGAGCCAGTCCTACTTGACCCAGCTGGCCTCGGGCGCCTGCAAAATTTCGATATTGCTTTCACGACGGCCTGGTCGTCCATCTCTCTGACTTTCATGGTATCGTACCACACTTCCACTTCTTTTTCGACCTCCTTATCTGCAGCGAAGTCAGTGAACTGTCTCTTTAATAATTCTTCCTCCAAATACTCATGTACCAAGGGCTCAGTCACATCTATGGAGTATACATTTTCGCCGTTAGCTGGCTTTTTCATGGCTTCATCAATATTGAACGTATACAGCTCTCCCTTGAAATCCAGGCTTATCGTTCCATTTCGGACGTCTATAATAGTGCTGGCTGTTGACAGGAACGGTCGTCCTAGTAGGACTCCACTTGACTCCTATGTCGCGGGTTCCGTCATTTTGATCACAAGAAAATCAGCTGGGTATAGAAAGTTATTAACCTTAACAATCACGTCTTCCAGAATCCCCTCTGGGTGAATACACGATCTGTCGGCCAACTGTATCATTATGTCAGTATCGACGAGCTTGGCCGCTCTTAACTTCCGATAGATGGAGTATGGCAGAACGTAGATTGATGCGCCTAAGTCACACATCGTGTGCTCCATTTAGATGTCTCCTATAGAAATAGGGAGTGTGAACATTCCAGGATCAGTTTTCTTGGAGGGGAGGTCGTTTCTCTGGATTACGGCAGAGACGTTCTCGTCTGTAATTAGTCTCCCTTCCTCATTGACCTTCCCGGCTAGGTAGTCTTTAATGAACTTACTGATCGGGGGCATTCTGTTTCCTCCAGAGTTTGGTCTATCCTGGATTCGTGCAGGCCAGTTGGGTTGCCCTTCTCAGGGTTGTACTTGCTGGGTTAATAACTGGAGCGGTTGGCCTTGATTCTGATCAGTCCATCGAAAATTGGGGTGGTCCCTCCATGGAGCATCTCTCTGCTTCCCCTGGATCCAGTTGCCATTTGCGTTCCAGTGGCCAACGGCATTTGCTTGGGCCTGCGGCTCTACCTCAGGGGGAAACTCGCAGTAGTAGTAGTGATGCTCTTCTGGTGGTGACGTCTGAGGCACATTTTGTGGCTCTTTTGGTGTAGGTGGTGGAGGTGGCCTGGCTTTCTCTACTGCCTCTAGCAATTTTTTTTCCAGCTGCTCAAATCGAGCCTCCAACTTTTTATCGTTCCGCACCTCTGCCACGTGCACTGCTCCTCTCCTATACTGCCCTCGAGATGTCTCATACGACCGCTTGGCCTCAATAAGCCTTTCCAGGATATTTTTGGCTTGGCTAAATGCGGTTTTCGAGAAGTCCCCTTGAGCTGCGAGGTTGAGGTCGTTCTTGCTATCCACAGTGAGTCCACTGTAGAAACAGAGTAGACTTCCTTCTCCTCCATTTTGTGGTTGGGGCATGCTTGAAACAGACCTTGGAATCTGTCCCAATATTAGTCGAGGGGCTCGTTGTACTCCTACCTAGCCTCCGTAATCTCCATTTTCAGGGCACTTGTCTTCGATGCTGGGAAGAAGCGATCGAGAAATATCATGCGGAACTCAGCCCATGTCCTGATGGAACCTTCTGGCAGCCTTGACAGCCAGACACCCGCATCGCCCTTCAAAACTAAGGGAATAGCCTTAAGCCTGTAATCTTCGGATGTGGATCCAGCCGGCAGGGGCTGAATGTTACAGTATCGGCAGAATTCCTCCAGAAAAGCGTACGGACACTCCTTCGAAAGACGGTAGAAGTAGGACAAAACGGCCAATACTCCCGATTTGATCGCGATGGTCCGCATCCCAGGAGTAGCAGCAATGGCATGTGTAGGCTCCCTGTCGTCATGAGCGTGTAAAGAACCGATTCCAGAGTCATTGTCCGCGAGGGCCATCTTTGCTCCTGCTTGTTCAGGTGGTGGAGGTTGTGTATTTTGCTCGGCGGCTGTTGCTGCTTCTAATGCAGCTCTGTAACGAGTGGTGACAACTCCGGCTTCCTGGACTCTCCAATGAGCGTTAGTCTCTCTGTATAGAAAGGGATGATTCCAGTGTCCACCGCGTTGGTACCTTCTCATCAACAGTGAAAAACAAAAAATGAGAAAACAAGGAAATAAAACTATATACACCTATGCACTACGCACAAACATAAAGTAACACCATGCTTCCCCGGCAACGGCGCCATTTTGGAAGGAGGCTTGGAAGAGATGAAAACGCGATTAGAATGCGGATCAAGTTATATGGAATGATAAATGAACCGGTCGGATCAGTTAGCAAATGTCGTTGCCACGTAATCACTGCAGTCTTGCTCTCGCTCTTTCTTCCTTACCAAAGTAATTTATAAACTCCCAATTTTGCACAACTTTAACTGTAAAGCGGCAAGTTCGGGGTTGATCCCACAGAGAAGTTGGTGTGTCGAGTGTGTAAGTAGAGAATAGGGGTTGGCTGCTGCCACGCTTTAACTTGGGAGTTTTTAACTACTGTTTTTACTCTAGGCAGAATTAAACTAGCTAGCTTGATCAACGGAACTTTAACTACTGGGTCAAGTGAATTGCAGGTAACAGCGGAAAAGTAAATGCTAGGATGAAAACGAAAATAACTTTGATTAAACTAAACTGAGTACAGCGTGAAATTTAAACTAAGCTAACACTTCGGAAACTAAGAAAGCGGTAAAAACTGAGAAGAATCTCAGCGGAAAACTTAAGATAATCGCTAACAGAAAACAAGTATTCTGCAGCGCTTCTTTGATTACCCTTTTTAACTACACACAACTTTATCTAAGCTAAGCTATTCTAGAGAACTGGACTAAGCTAGAGAACTAAACTAAGCTAAACTAGACGGAAAGTAAAAGATCCCCTCTTTGTGATGGCACACCATCTATTTATCTTGACAGGGAATATTCACTCATGCTGAGAATGAGCGACTCATTGATTGCTACGTGCCCTTTCTTCTAGAATGACGACGCTTTTGAGTAACAGATTCCTGACTCAGCTCCGTCCTTGCGTCTCATAAGCTAGCACGTGTCCCCTTCTAGAACGTCGTCCTTGATAACAGAATGGTGCGCCATATCCAGCTCATTTCCTCACATGTTCTTTTTCTAGAAGCCAGCGGTCCCCGCCTAACTGCTTGATCACTCCCCCCTGATCAACTCCCCTGATTCTTATCCTTTTATCGCCTTTTGTACTTGCTTGATCAGTTCGGCCTTGCTGCCTTGGTCAAGTGGCATTTCTGCACATTTAACACTTGTTTTGGGCGATAAACCGATCAAGTAGCATACATTTTACCCTTAAATCGATGCATGAAATGAGCCTTCTCATGCGAACAGACTCCGTCGCCAACCGTCGCTGCCGGACAATCCACGCACCTAAGCTAAGTCCTTCTCCCCCTTAGTCCCTGATAAGTTTCGTTTTAAGCCTTGGTTACTGGTCACTATAACTTGCTTAATTGGATAATATCTGCAAAAATAGTTGCTAAAGTGTGCAGGATAGGTACAATTCAGGAGGAAATGGGTCAGAAGGAATTCAAGTGAAAAAATGCAGAAAACGTGCAAACTAACCAGTATGAACAGAAAAAGTGCAAACTGGCAAGTATGGGCAGAAAAAGGTGCAAACTGGCCAGGATGGATGCCATGGAGCTGGACACGAGAATGAAGGACTTGTTTGGAATAATCACTATCTAAAGAGTGGCAAAATTGTCTTTTCACATGAAGAGGCAACCCTAGAAATTAGGGTAAGCCACCCTATTAATAGGAGGTGAACATAAAAAAAAAAGTAGATCACTTTGAGGAGAATAGCTCCATTAGCTCTTAGTTCCACTCTCTAAATCCAGCAGCCTGACTTGAAGATTCCGACCACCTGCCGGCGAGGAGCATCATGCCTGATTCATTCCAGCCGCCGTAGTTCCAGAAGTTCTTCCAGTTTCAGTTTCCGAGGAGCCAAACAATCTTTTACTTGCTTTGTTTTTAAGATTTCTTAGTTTGAATACTTGTTTTGCTTGCATTTGACTTGGATTCAAGTAGCTACTTTAGTTGGAACTTGTTTTGGGTGATAATCTTAGTTGGAGAATAGCTCCATTAGCTCTTAGTTCCACTCTCTAAATCCTGCAGCCTGACTTGAAGATTCCGACCACCTGCCGGCAAGGAGCATCATGCCTGATTCATTCCACAGCCGCCGTAGTTCCAGAAGTTCTTCCAGTTTCAGTTTCCGAGGAGCCAAACAATCTTTTACTTGCTTTGTTTTTAAGATTTCTTAGTTTGAATACTTGTTTTGCTTGCATTTGACTTGGATTCAAGTAGCTACTTTAGTTGGAACATGTTTTGGGTGATAATCTTTAATGTAATGAAGTTTATTGTGGTTTTATTTTGTGTTTTCAACTTACCTTGGGTTTTAATCTGCCCAGTTAGATAGATCTGGTAGTTTATGTGAATTTCTGTTGATTTCGAGCTTGAATATGTCTATTTAAATTAGATCTAATGTTTCTTCAAGTTTCTCTAAGTTTCAATCAGTCATTTCTTCTAAAAAATACATGGAATTCGTTTCCGTTTGGTTCTGTCACCCTGTCTTGTTGACCAGTTTGCGTCGAACTCAGTTTTTCTTTGCTTTTGTTCTCGATTTCAAGTTAAATATTGAATTTATGAATTTTCAAGCTTGAGCATTCATAATGGAGTTTGTTAGATCTTGTTAGTTTAGCTCGGTGAAGAAGAAAATGTCACAATCAAAGAATGGGACAACTTGTGTTGCTTTTGTTGCTTTTTGATTTTGTACTTACACTTTTTCAGATTTTCCGCACACCCAGCAGACAATATGCCAGCATGTCCTTTAATTCTCTTTACCTTTTGTCTAGCCATTTTTAGTGAGTTTCGTCTAGTAGCTTCTAACATGCACACTCGCACCCTAGTTTACACACACACTTTAATTTCTTGTAGCATGCAGCATTTAGAGCCCACCCTGACCTACTGGTCAGGAGGAATATAGGTCTTCTTTTCACCTACCAGTCAGTTTAGCTATAGGTTCCATTTCATTTCACGCCTAGTTTTAATCTCAACCCCATAAAGCGTGGTAGCAAATCAACCCTTCCAAGATGTCTTCACAATTGCACACGCATACATCCATCTCTGTAGGATCGACCCTTACTCCACTATACTAGCCAGTAGAAGTGGGTTGAGCTTTTTTTGCTGACAAGATGTCTTAGGTACAAACCCAACGACACGACTAGGTCTACGTACCCTCCTGGCCAGTTGACACACACAAGAGTCGACGCACTAAAACAATTTCTCTATCTGTCAAATGGCGTCGTTGCCGGGGATGGATGGCGTATCATGTGCTTTTGTTAAGAATTTTGGTATAATTATTGTAAATAAAATTTTCTTTATTTTTTGTGTTCCACAGTTAAAAGACACTAAGTCCAACTGGCTAAGGGGAGAAGAGGTAAATCAAGTCACTACTCATTCAGGATTAACCACTGCCTTTCCTGTTGACTTCAAGATGATGTTTTTGGATCAGTTCTTCCAGCGGCCAGGACAAGCGCACTAAGAAATGAAATCCGAGGAGTTACACAAGGTTACGATGAGACCCTGAGTCAGTACTGGTCAAGATAAATGGGTCTGTTGGACGCATGCCTAAACCACCACATGTTGGATGTAGAAATTTACTCAATCTTCTACGAGAGAATGAATGCGGAGAGCAAGGAGTTAGTGAACTCATCAAGTGGAGGAAGTTTTTCCAAACTACGATTTAGTGAGGCCAAGAGAATTATGGAAAGACTTCTCTACGCGAAAAGGGCCTATGACGATCCACGTACTCTCCCGCCCAGATGAGGGTATGGCAATGCTCCAGTAGTGAGAAAATGATGATCAATTGGAGTTGTCGGATTGAAAAGCTCGAGAGGGCACTTTTGTCGGCAATTTATAAGAATAAACTGCAAGCTCCGCTAATCAAGGCCACCACGGTAACTGCCCAAGGGGATCACTATCCAAATACGATTGGGCTTTGGAATTCAAATAGGAACTGGAGTCCTGGAAGGCAGGAGGACTCACCTTGGAGAGAAAACCCGAACTTTAGATAGGGAGAGGGCAACTCTAACCAGCCTAACCCACCTCAGAATGCCTACGGTGGACCCCCAACCCAAGATTCACAACCGAACTGGTCAGGAAGAAACCAGCATAATCCGTACCCACCAATCCATATCAAAATACCACCTATGTGCCACCATATCAGATGGGATAACCAGAACTACCAAAATCACCCCATGCCCTAACCCTAACCTGCATCACCATGCCAACTAGTTCAGTCAGTACCCTTCACACCAAAATAAGCCAAACTACCCCTACAATCAAAACCATCCAGATTGCCAACTGCATTCACCAGCCAGTATAACTCCCATCACCAACAAAATCCCTACCAAAACCACCTGAATCCCAATCACGGTCAACACCACAACTCTAACCAATTCGGCCAGTACCCCTTCTCATCAAAATCAGCCAAACTATACCTACCACCCACACCTAAAACCCAGTATAATCCCTACTATCAGCAGAACCCCAACCATTTCCCACACCAAAACAAGTCAGGAGGATCTATGGAAGAGATTATAGGAGAGTTGCTTGCTTCGCAGCAAAACATGAGGAGTGATTTGCAGTCGAATGATGAGGTGGTGCAAGGCATGCAAAAGCCCAAAAAGAGCATAAGGTAAATATGGACATGTTGAATAAGCAATTGTCCTACCCTGGCCAGTTCGAGGAATGAGATTTGTGGGAATGCAGGAAGGCTCCCAGCCACGGTGCACATACCTGACAAGGCTAATGTGAGCATGGTGACATAAGGCCAGAAACCATCCTATAAGGAACCTGAATGGAAGGAGTCATTGGGGGAATCAAGCAAGACAAAGAGGGAAGATACAACTAAGAAAGAAAGGGGAAAGGCAATAGGGCAGCAAAGCAAAAGAAGAAGACCAAGAAGCCCAGGGTGGTCCTAATGGTTGTTATCATCAGGAAGTTGGGACGAGTGCCCAAACTGATCGGAGCAAAGGCCCCAACAACCGTCATCTGCGGCCTATGGAAAAGAGGAAAATCAAGGGGACTTTCAAGAATCATAAGAAAAAAAGAGTGACACACCTGATGTGTACCAACAAAGAAACTCGAGAAGGAAATTGTACAAGGCTCTGGACCAAGGAGGATCCTGAGGAGAAGATAACCGACCCTACCAACTGACCAGTTAGCTTTCTTTTTATTTTTCAGTAAACTTAGATTTTTTTTAGTTGTGTTGTCTTTGTGTTTGTACATGTTTTTTTTGTTGTGTTTAGCATGCGTATACCCCCATTCATAACACTTAGCCTATTCCATAGCCTAAGTGTGAGAAGACGGAGGTTTACAACGTTTATATGCGTTTAGAATATTTCGAATTTGTCTTTGTTTTGTGATTTACGTCTGTAAGTCTTATACCTTCTCCCACTTAGCCAATTGCATAGTCTAAGTGTGAGAAGTTTTTTATATATAGTATATTTTGCATCTTTTGTTTCGTGTGAGCATGATTTATGTGCTTTAATGTTGTTCTCCCACTTAGCCTACTGCATAGTCCAAGTGTGAGAAGTTTTCGTTGACACAATATGTTTTGCATGTCTAGTTTTTGTTCTACATTGTCTATGCGTTCTCTATGTTCGTTATTCTTCTCCCATTTAGCCTATTGCATAGTCTAAGTATGAGAAGTTTGATATATAATATGTTTTCCATGTGTTATGTGTTTTCTGTGGTTTCCTACGTGTTTGATACTGGCCATCCTGTTTTCCACTGCACTATGCTTGCTTGAGGACAAGCAAGGATGAAGTGGGAGGGGAAAATAATGGCCAGTATAATTGTATATATTTGTTGTCATGTGTCGAATCAGTCCCTAGTAAGTTAGCTTAGGTTAAGTTTTGTTTTTTAGGACATGTGTTAAAACACGAGCTTAAAACTCAGCTAATCCAATCCTAAGGCGAGATGATCGATGGAAATAAAACACACCAAGAGTAGAAACCACCTTTCTTAGATCCAGACTAGTCTAGAGGATGCAAGTATGAAAGAAAAGTCCGATTAGAAGCCAATTGTGAAAGCCCTCTTAAAGTAGAACACTTTCTACTAAAAAAAAGTAAAGAGTGGCTAACACATAATGCCTAGGGCGAGGTGACTGCGAGCAGTTATCTTAAGGGCAGTAGGAAACCCTCTCTAAAAAAAGGAAAAAAAAAACCCTTCCCTTAGCAACCATTTTGAGCCTTTTAAAACCCTTCTTTTGTAACCAAAAAAAGAGCCACATGGAGCATGTATGTGAAAGGGCACGAGGCATGGGCAACTGACCAAGAGACGAGGCACGGAAACCAGTTAGAAGAAAAAGAGAAAAAGTGGAGAAGGAAAAAAAGTGAGAGAAAAGAAAAAGATGAAAACAACTAGGAACATACACCTAGTCCTAAAAAGAAGATAAAAAGAAGTGAAGCCAAGAAATAAAGGAAGAAGAAAACTGACCAGGAGTCTACCTCTGGTCCTAAAGAAGAAAAGAAGGAAACTGGCCAGGAGCCTACAGCTGGTCCAAAAAAAAGAGAATGATAAAGAGGGCAGATAAGGAGAAAATGTCCAGGGATCCTATTAACCAGTTAGTTGAGCGAAGAAGAGAAGACTTGAAACCAGATCGAGAAGTTTCCCTGCCAATAGTTCGGATCATTCATGCCTCCTCCGTTTCTCATAATAAAAATAATTTTGAACTTAGAGCCCCTTGGACCTAACCCATACATTATAACTTCCTAGCCCCATTACAACCCTTGTACGATCCTTAGGAGCTACTTGTGAGATCTAAGCTCGAAGCATCTGTGATTTAGCAATAATGAGAGAATAGTCCTAACATTTCTGGTGAAGAATGAGTGACTGAGCGAACCCAGCTTTTGGCTAATAAGAGTAGCGATCTTGACAAGCGGATAGACTAACCCGTGAAGGGGAGGGTGGCAGAAATTCGAAGTTGTTTACAGCCGGATTGATTCAACCCAAGGGGGAGGACTGGTTGAAAATATAGCCCATGTAATGTGTTTATGTGTTTTTATCTTTTGTCCGTTTTCTTATTTTGTGTTTTCTGTGAGTTATCTATGTGTTGAAGAGTCTTTTAAGTTTTAGAGTCTTAGGTCGGTCAGGAGGGGTAACCAGGCTTTCAAACTCGACTTATCTGTTTTTTATTGACTGGTTTCTTCATACTTGAGGACAAGTATATGTTAAGTGTGAGCAGTTTGATAAGTCTCATTTTAGGCCTTGGTTACTAGTTAGTATAACGTGCTTAATTGGACAATATCTGCAAAAATAGTTGCTAAAGTGTGCAGGATAAGGTACAAGTCAGGAGGAAATGGGTCAGGAGGAATTCAAGTGAAAAAACGTAGAAAAGGTGCAAACTGGCCAGTATGAACAGAAAAGGTGCAAACTGGCCAGTATGAACATAAAAAGTGCAAACTGGCAAGTATGGGCAGAAAAAGATGCAAACTGGCCAGGATGGATGCCATGGAGCTGGACACGAGAATAAAGGACTTGCTTGGAATAATCATTATCTAAAGAGGGGAAAATTGTCTTTTTGCATGAAGAGGCAGCTCGAGAAATTAGGACAAGTCATCCTATAAATAGGAGTTGAACATAAAGAAAATGGAGATCACTTTAGAGGAAAATAGCTCCATTAGCTCTTAGTTCCACTCTCTAAATCAAGCAGCCTGACTTGGAGATTCCGGCTACCTACCAGCGAGGAGCATCATGCCTGATTCATTCCAGCCTCCGTAGTTCTAGAAGTTCTTCCAGTTTCAGTTTCCGAGGAGCCAAACTATCTTTTACTTGCTTTGTTTTTAAGATTTCTTAGTTTGAACTTGTTTTACTTGCATTTGACTTGGATTCTAGTAGCTACTTTAATTGGAACATGTTTTAGGAGATAATTTTGAATGCAATGAAGTTTATTGTGGTTTTATTTTGGGTTTCAGCTTGTCTTGGGTTTAATCTGCCCAGTTAGATAGATCTGGTAGTTTATGTGAATTTTTTGTTGTTTTCGAGCTTGAATATGCCTAGTTAAATTAGATCCAGTGTTTCTTCAAGTCTCTCTAAGTTTCAATCAGTCATTTCTTCTAAAAATGCATGGAATTCGTTTCTGTTTGTTTGTGCCACCCTGTCATGTTGACCAGTTTGCGTAAAACTCAGTTTTTCTTTGCTTTCGTTCTCGATTTCAAGTTAAATATTGCATTTACGAATTTTCAAGCTTGAGCATTCATCAATGGAGTTTGTTTAGATCTTGTTAGTTTAGCTCGGTGAAGAAGAAAATGTCACAATCAAATAATGGGACCACTTGTGTTGCTTTGTTGCTTTTTGCTTTGTACTTACACTTTTTCAGATTTTTCCGCACACCCAGCAGACAGTCTGCCAGCATGTCCTTTGATTTTCTTTACCTTTTGTCTAGCCATTTTTAGTAAGTTTCATCTAGTAGCTTCTAACATGCACACTCGCCCCCTAGTTTACACAACTCACTTTAATTTCTTGTAGGCATGCAAGCATTTAGAGCCCACTCTGACCTACTGGTCAAGAGGGGTATAGGTCTGATAAGGCTCGTTTCATGCATGGGTTTTAGATCTAAATTTTGTATTTTCGGTGCACTAATGTATGTGTCTAAAGTTCAGGTGCGTAATAAAATCTGCCGGACCAAGGAGTTTGTGCTAATTGGACCTGGCAGATGCAAAAGAGATGGATTTTGAAGTTAAATATCAGGAGTCGTCGCTCGGACCTAGGAGAATCAGGAAGTTGGCGACACGAGCAGAATGGAGCAAGAGCAGAATTTAAAAAGATCCTATTCATGGGCACAAGCGTCAATTCACCAAGAAGTTTCCCTAGGGATCAGAGCCTTACCTATATAAAGAGCTCAACATTAAAGAAAAAGGAGACACTTTTTTAGATCACTTTTTAGGAGGTTCCTATCTCACTCACTTAGCTCCACACTGATGGGGTTGGCAGCGGAAGCGTTGCATTCAATTGATCACATAATATCTTGATCTATTTAGCAGATTATTTAGACAAAATCTATTTGTGTAATTCTTACATGTATCACGCTCATAACTTGAATTTAATCATGCTTTAGCGTAATTGAAACTTAAAACATGCTTACTACGGAATTAGCCAATTTACCTCGTTGATTCTCCAAAGAATCGAAGTTGGCTAGCGTCTTCTCCACGTGAAGATCTTGGGTACTAAACCACGGATCTTCTGACTGGTTCCCGGATTGTAAACTGATATCAGTGTGGACTGATCTCACCAGAATTCTAGAACTTGAATAAAGAAGACGAAAACTGCTCACGAAGGGAGCAGAAAATCGTCCCTCTTCCAGAAAGAGAGGGGGACAAAAATTATGATAGTAATTTAGTTTATTTTTTGTCTCCTTTATTCTCATATTTATATTAAGTCACATATTGGGCCCAGTCAGAGATCTATGGAAGAATTTGGATATGGCATCCCCCAATTAGCTTCTTACTAATTAAATTGAACCCACAATTTAATATAAGCTTATATTGGAATATTACGAGCAGCCACTACATAAGTAATATTGCACTGCCCTTCCAAATCCAAAATTACAAGTATTACGGGTTTCCATTTGTTTGTCGTTCATTTCCCGTGCTTAAGATAGAAATGTCCATTAATTAATTAGTGTCTGTTATAGACTTAATTAATTAACATATTATTAACTCCAAGAGTGGACTTAGCAAGAAACACTTATTTATTATTCATAGAGTAATCAAACTCCAACTATCTAGGTTCCGAATAATATAACCTTGTTTCGAGCTCCTCTTGTGGACGTTATCACACGAGACTCACCTCGCGCACGATTCAATATAATAGCAATCCTAGCACTGCTAGATATTAATCACCACTACCCAATATACCATGATTCTTGGGTTGCGAAAAACCAGCACCATTTGGTAAGTCAAAGTAGTGCATAATCTATACCGTATGCTCAATGCTAACGTACATTGATTAAGAAATTAAATATCAAGACCTCGTCTTTCAGTAGATAGGATAAAGACTTGTCTTGCTGTTAGATCCAATTCAGTGTTATACCACATCAATGTCATCGTATTTCAGTAAGGCTTAGAAATATGCGGACTGACATTGCAACCTTTCACGATAGGTAGTCTAGGCCTATCTAGGTTGTGAAATTCTTATTTTTCTTTGTTCAGAACTGACCGTGTTACCTTAAAACGGACGACGCCCACAACCGGTCTACTAAAACAAAGACTTAGATTTGTTACGTTGCTTATACATTTAAATATGCAATAAACATTCATTAAATGTAAAACATAACAACATTATGACAAAAATAATCTGTTGCATCCATTGAAAAATAAAATATAGAGTTTTACAGTATTCAATCACTCGAAAGGTGATTTCTAGTATACAAACTCTAACACACACTTCATAAACACATTTCAATTGATGCGCAATTGGAGATGGGTTGATTTCCGGCTACCGTGGTGGCTCTAGTTTGTTTTGCTACTGTGTAACACCGCCTTGCAAAGGCGAAGAAATAATATTACATTTGTCTTGTCTCTCTGTTCTCTTTCCATTTTAAGTACTCGTTGGTTTTTGTTTCGTAATTTCTATTGTTTTTGACTTGGGTTTTCTGGAATCAAGTTTAGTTTTATATATTATGGAAGTTTCTGTTGGTTTTTGTTGGATCTCGTGAAGTTGATGTTTGTTTGTTGTTTTTCTCTCTTCGTATTTGTATTTTATTGGATGTTTAGAGTTGGGATATGTTGGTTTGTTGTTGGAAATTGTTGGATCTGATTATGGAGACGTGGGGATTTTGGAGAATTGTGGTGGCTCGGAGTTTCCGTTTAAATTCTGCATGATTTGGTTGTTTACCTGTTTGTTCTCTCGCATCTACTAGGCCAGTAGTTTAGATCTGTCGATTTAGTCTCTAATTTCATGTTTAAACTCTGGAACGTGCTCTGTTCTCATGGTGATTTATGCTCTGTTTACTCTGTTATTCCCATTTGATTCATGGAGAAGATGAAGTTTGTTGGTAGTTAGGATCAGATCTGCTCATGTTTGTGCTTTCTGCTTGTCTTTTGTGCTTTCCCCGCAGCTCTTCCAGAACCTGGACACTTAGGGAAATTTGGTCTCCACTTTCTGTGCTAGCTTGTTGGGCCATTTTAGGAAAGTCAGTCCAACACCCAGTTTGTTTGAATTTTTGTTCTCAAGTTGATTTTTCATTTTGAGTCATGCATGTGTCATGTGAACCCGTTTCCCCTGGACCCAGTAGATAGAGTAGTTTAGCTTTAATTTCCCCAGTCTAGTAGTTTAAATTCTCGACCCACTTGTTGCGTGGAAGCAGCCAAAACATTCCCAAAACCCTTTGAATGCATGCAAACTCATCCGTCCTCGTGGGATCGATCCTTTACTTCATATACCAGCCAATAGTATAGTGGGTTGAGGTCTTTGAAGCGGAAATAGTGTGTCCAACGACCGAATTCTGAAGGTTCCACGATCTCCTAGACCCTGTGATCTAGCGAATCCTCTGGACCCTGTGGGATTGTGATACATCAAGTGCACACGCTCTTTTCAAAACGAAACTTCAAGGTCTTATTTTCACCTACCGATCAGTTTAGGTATAAGTTCCATTTCATTCACGCCTAGTTTTAATCTCAACCCCATAAAGCGTGGTAGCAAACCAACCCCCATCCAGGATGTCTTCACAATTGCACACATATACATCCATCTATGTGGGATTGACCCTTACTCCACTATACTAGCCAGTAGAAGAGGGTTGAGGTATTTTTGTTGACAAGATGTTTTAGGCACAACCTAACGACAAGACTAGATCTAGGTACCCTCCTATCCAGTTGACACACACAAGAGTCGCCGCACTAAAACAATTTCTCTATTTGTCAGTCCCTTGGTTTCGTTGTTCTTGCCGTTATAAATTTTCCATCTTGGGCAGTAGCTATGTTCTAAGTCTCCAAGATCAAGTCTAGTATGCACAGCTCACTGGATTGAGCAAAGTCTTTGGTACTTGTCAATTATGATGGGATTATTAGTTGATTTCTACTGTCGTTGTTAAGGATCTCCTATGTGATACTTGTACATGCTATTGTTGTGGGAATCTATTGAGCTCTATGTTCTCTAAGTTCTTGGCTAAAAACTGTGTTTTTCCTACATGATGTGAGAGGGTGTAGTGGGATTACCTAATTTGGCGATTCCTCTCGGTTTGGTGGAACTGATCTCTTGCCGTCCTCGTTCCTCTTCCTCCCCCCTCGCTGCACTCCTTGTGATTGAAAATCTTGAGTGTCGAAAAAAATGGGAAGGAGAGAGTGGTGAGAGGATTGTTTATATAGCTCTCATTCTTGGCATTTGACAAGAGAGAATTTATTTTACGGCAGCGACTCTTGTGTGTGCCAATTGGTCAGGAGGGTACCTAGACCTAGTCGTGTCGTTGGGTTTGTGCCTAAAACATCTTGTCAATAAAAAAACCTCAATCCACTTCTACTGACTAGTATAGTGGAGTAAGGGTCGATCCCACAGAGATGGATAGGACGTGTGCAATCGTGAAGACATCTTGGAAGGGTTGGTTTGCTACCAAGCTTATGGGTTGAGATTAAAACTAGACGTGAAATGAAATGGAACCAATATCTAAACTGACCAGTAGGTGAAAATGAAACCAATACCCATCATGACCATTAGGTCATGGTGGGCACTAAATGTTGCATGCTAAAAGAAATTAAAGTGCGTGTGTAAACTAGGGAGCGAGTGTGCATGTTCGAAGCTACTAGACGAAACTTACTAAAAATGCTAGACAAAAGTAAAGATAATCAAAAGGACATGCTGGCATGTCTACTGGGTGTGCAGAAAAGCTGAAAAGTGCAAGTACAAAAGCAAAAGGCAACAAAAGCAACACAAGTGGTCTCATTCTTTGATTGTGACATTTTCTTCTTCTTCACCAAGCTAAACTAACAAGATCTAACAAACTCCATTGATGAATGCTCAAGCTTGAAAATTTCGTAAATGCAATATTTAACTTGAAATCAAAACGAAAGCAAAGAAAAATTGAGATTTACGCAAACTGGTCAACAGACAAGGTGATAGAAACCAGCAGAAATGAATTCCATGCATTTTGTAGAAACTTAAACCGATTAAACTTGTAAACACTTGAGGAAAAACTAGATCTAACTACGCTAGGCAGAAATTCAAGCACTTAAACAACAGAAATTCACATAAACTACCAGATCTATCTAACTGGGCAGATTAAACCCAAAAAAGCCAAACACAAATGAAACACAAAATAAAAACAAATTCATTGCATTCAGGATTATCATCACCCATTAATCACCCACAAGATGTTCCAACTAAATAGCTACTAGAATCCAAGTCAAATGCAAGCAAAAACAAGTACTTAAACTAAGAAAGCAAAAACAAAGCAAGTAAAAGATTGTTTGGCTCCTCGGAAACTGAAACTGGAAGAACTTCTGGAACTACGGCGGCTGGAATGAATCAGGCATGGTGCTCCTCGCCGCAGGTGGCCGGAATCTTCAAGTCAGGCTGCAGGGTTTAGAAAGTGAAACTAAGAACTAATGGAGCTATTCTCCTAAAAGGTGATCCCCTTTTCTTTATGTTCAACTCCTATTTATAGGGTGGCTTGCCCTAATTTGTAGGGCTGCCTCTTCATGCGAAATGACAATTTTTCCCCTTGTTCCAAGCTATCCTGTTTTCTCTGTCTAGCTCCATGGCATCCATCCTGGCCAGTTTGCACCTTTTTCTGCCCATACTTGCTAGGTTGCACTTTTCTGCTCATACTGGTCAGTTTGCCACATTTTCTCCATCCATTTTGTCACTCGAATTCCTTCCGACCCCTTTCCTTCTGACTTGTATCTTATCCTGCACACTTTAGCAACTATTTTTGCAGATATTTCCAATTAAGCACGTTATACTGACCGGTAACCAAGGCCTAAAACGAGACTTATCATCAGCATCTTGTGCCTGAAATCTTGGGGGAGAACGTCTCCTACTTTGGGGTTGTATCTTAGCTTCCTTTCAAACTTTGTAAGTAGAACGCCTTCTTGCAATGGACGATGGAAGCGATTATGAAGAAATACGGAGATACCAAGACTCCTACACTTCGTATCATCACGAGCAACGGTCAAGCAGAAATCTCCACAGAGGATCAACGGAATTTTGAAAGACCGTAAACCGTGCGAAATGGAATGGCGCAGAAGGCTAAGATGCTGCCTTTGGCCTATCGTGACTGAGGACAAGGACCACCATTGGGATGTCGCCATTATAGACTGTGTTTGGCAAGAGTGACACCTTCCTGTTGGGGATAGAGCATAAGGTTATTGTCAGTCAGAGGAAATGAACATGAAACCTGGGTATGCGAAAGGAAAGGAAGCTACACCTGCAGAGTGGAGGAGCTGAGACTCGAGTATATGATGCTGCAATATGGTACAAAATGGTTTTCTTTTTGTCCTTTCCTCTCCCCGCCTTTTTGGCCTTACGAAAAAATCAAGTTGTGGCACGATAAAATCTTAGAACGAATGAACTGCATGTTGGGGCAGAAAGTACTTCCTTTTACTACAGTCAAGGTTGAAGCTCATGCCAGGAAAACTGAAGTCTAAGTGGACAGGACTTACAACCATCGTTGAGCCTTAGACGCCAACGGAGCACTGGAGATTCAGGAAGCTTCCGGCGTTACCGTCACCAACCACACCACTATGCGAGCGAGAAAAGAGATCCCCGAGGCAAGCCAGCCCAAGGCCAGGAAGGATGCAGCCACACCGACACTACCGAAATGATCACCCCAAAACCATGACCCCGCAGGGGCTAGGGACGAATTAATAAGCCCCCCCCCAAGTAACCAAGTAATTTTTAGTTTCTGTTTTAGTTTTAGTCTTTTTCAGCTTTATTTTTTTTAGTTTGCATGCTAGGTTGTTCATTTTTTTATGCTCTCTCCCACTTAGGCACGGCTTGGCCAAAGTGTGAGAAGTCTATATGCCTAGTATGTTTTGTTTTTCTGTGTTTTCTTGCGTATCTGCTCACACTTAGCCCATTGCTTGGCCTAAGTGTGAGAAGATTGGTTTTGTACATGTTTTGTTTTATTTTTTTGTCTTCTTACACTTAGCCCAACGCTTGGTCTAAGTGTGAGAAGTTTGTGCCTTGTTGATTTCTGTTTTCTGTTTGTGTCGCCACTAACTGCCCTGCTTTCCACTTCATGAGGATTACTTGGGGACAAGCATAAATGAAGTGGGAGGGGAGAAGCAGTTAGTGCAGTTAGTGTCTTGTACATATTTTGTGTTGGTCTAAGAGTTGTTAGTTTTTTTTAAGTACTGTGTTTTGCATAACTGGTATAATAAATAGCGAAAGCCCCTTAGGGAGAGTAATTGAAGAGGAAATACATGCTGATTTGTGAATCTTTCTTCCTTAATAAATCTAAGTCAGTTGGAAGAAGTGAGGACGATAGAAAATGCCTGAATTTAAGCTTACTGTAAGCATAGAGTAGCACACTTTCTACTAAACACTAAAAAAAAAAGAGAGAGACTGCCATTGATGCTAGAGGAGAAATGACATAGATAGTAAGGACTAAAGGCAATAGGAATAACCATTTTGAGCAGATGTTCATTTTTTTATGCTCTCGATCCGGATACTATTGTCTATTGCAGCTTATATGGATTGGGATGTATGGCAGATGGACGTTAAGACTGCGTTTCTAAACGGCGGTCTTGAGGAGACCATCTACATGGAACAACCCGAAGGATATGCCATAAAGGGCAAAGAACACATGGTTTGGAAGCTTAAGATGGCCATTTATGGCCTCAAGCAAGCATCTAGATCGTGGAACCAATGTTTCGATCAAACTGTTCGCAAGTTTGGATTCGAAAAGTGCCTAAGTGAAAGCTGCGTGTATAAGAAAATTGATAAGGGGTATGTGGTGTTCTTAGTTTTATATGTAGATGACATTCTTCTAATTGGAAACAATAAAAAGATGTTGTCATCAGTACGAACATGGTTGTCAAACCAGTTCGAGATGAAGGATATGGGAGACGCGGGACACATCCTCGGGATCAAGGTTCTTCGGAATCGAGAAAAGAAGATGTTGTGCTTATCTCAAGAACCTTACATCAACACAGTACTTAGTCGTTTTAGAGTGCAGGACGCCAAGAAAGGTTTCTTACCTTTTAGACACGGCATCCATTTATCTCAACAGATGTGCCCTAAAACGCCGTCTGAGATACAAGCAATGACAAGGATTCCATACGCTTCGGCAGTTGGAAGTCTCATCTATACTATGCTTTGTACTAGACCTGATATTTGCTTTGTTGTTGGCATGGTGGCAAGATATCAGTCGAACCCGGGCCAAGGACATTGGACTGCCGTAAAGAACATACTCAAGTACCTTAAACGGACTAAGGACTATGCTCTAGTTTACTATGCAGTCGAGCTCTGTCCTTTGGGATATACTGACTCAGACTTTCAAGCTGATTAGGACTCGAGAAAATCTACTTCAGCATATGTGTTCACCTTAGGAGGTGGAGCCGTAATTTGGAATAGTGTGAAGCAGAAATGCATCGCGGACTCGACCATGGAAGCCGAGTATGTGGCCGCTTCGGAGGCTGCAAAAGAGACTGTATGGTTCAAGAACTTCCGTATGGATTTAGGTGTGGTTTCGAATTTGCCCAAGAGCATCACCATTTATTGTGACAATTCTGGTGCTGTGGCAAACTCGAAAGAACCAAGAGCTCACAAAGCGAGCAAACACATAGAGCGGAAGTATCATATCATTAGGGATATAGTGCAGAGATGAGACATACAAGTGGTCAAGATTGCGTCAGAGAACAACCTGGCAGATCCTTTTACACAGGCTTTGGCGGTGAAACCGTTCGAGTGCCACGTTGAAGGGATGGGCGTTCGACTCATTCAAGACCTCAACTCGCTTTCAGTGTAAGTGGGAGAAATTTTAGACGTGTGCACTGCCATTTTGTATACTCGAAAGTTGTTTTGAGTATAAGTGGGAGATTGTTAGGTAAACACTAGACATCACCTTTTGAGTGATTGGTTACTGTAAAACTCTAATGGTTATTTTCCAATAAATGCAACAGATTATTTTTGTCATAATGTTGTTATGTTTTACATTTAATGGTTGTTTATTGCATATTTAAATGTATAAGCAAACGTAACAAAGTCTAAGTCTTTATTTTAGTAGACCGGTTGTTGGCGTCGTCCAATTTAAGGTAACACGGTCAGTTCTAAACAAAAAAAATAAGAATTTCACAAACCTAGATAGGCCTAGACTACCTATCGTGAAAGGTTGCAATGTCAGTTCGATTATTTCTAATCCTTATTGAAATAAGATGAAGTTGGTGTGGTATAGCACTGAATGGATCTAACAGCAAGACGAGTCTTTATGCTATTTACTGAAAGATGAGGTCTTGATAATTAATTTCTTAATCAATGTACGTAGCATTGAGCATACGATATTGATTATCTACTACTTTGACTTACCAAAGGTGCGGGTTTTTCGTCATCCAACGATCCAGGTATATTGGGTAGTGGCGATCATTATCTAGCGATTCTAGGATTGCTATTATGTTGAATCGTGCATGAGGGGAGTCTCGTTTGATAACATCCACAAGAGGAGCTCGAAACGAGGTTTTATTATTCGGAACCTAGCTAGTTGGAGTTTAATTACTCCATGAACAATAAATAAGAGTTTCTTGCTAAGTCTACTCTTGGAGATTAAAATATGTTAATTAATTAAGTCCATAGCAGACAATAATTAATTAATGGATGTTTCTATCTTAAGTGCGGGAAATAAATTAAATGCAATTAAAGGAACCTGGAATACTTCTAATATTCTAACTATTATTCTGTAGTGGCTGCTTCTAATATTCCAATATAAGCTTATATTAAATTGTGGGTCAATTTAATTGGTAAAAAGCTAATTGGGTGAGGCCTGTTCCAAATTCTTCCTTAGATCCCTGACTGGGCCCAATATGTGACTTAATATAAATAGGAGAATAATGGAGACAGAAAATACACATTATTACTCTATCAAATTTTCGTCCCACTCTAAGAGAGAGAGAGCTCGAAATTTTGTCTCCTCCGTGAGCTGAGTTCTGTCTTCGTTATTCAAGTCCTAGTACGTTGGTGAGATTTGCCCACACAAATATCAGCGTATAGTTCGGGACACCAGTCAGAAGATCAGAGGTCGAGTATTGAAGATCTTCACGTGGAGACAGAGCTAGCCATCATCGATTCTTGATTGAATCAACGAGGTAAATTAGCTAATTCCGTAGTAAGCATGTTTTAGGGATTTTATATGCTAAAGAATGTTTTAATCCAAGTTATGAGCATGATACATGTGATAATTACGAGAATATAATTTGTCTAAATAATCTGCTAAATAGATCAAATTTATGTGATCATTAAATGTTGCACGCTTCCGCTGCCAACCCCTTCAGCTCGATGGTAGGGGTACAAGACAGATTGAGAAACAAAGGAGAAAAGGAAAAAATATGTTACAAATAATAAACGGGCAAGGAAAGTTGTAACTTGACCTGAGAAAAAATAGTTAGGATATGGGGAGAAAAAAAAGAGATATACATGTTACCAGGCCTAAGAATACAAAAAGAAGTTGGAAAATGGGCAGGAACAGTTCTACCTGACCCAAGAAAAAAAAAGAAAAAGAAAACTATTATGTGGCATCAATCTTAAGGCATCAATGGTAAGGCAGAATGAAGAGCGAATGATCATTACGTCCCTGGTAATGAGTGATCGTGTGAACCTAACAGAGGCAAAAATTTAGGCTATCTTGACGAACTGATAGCTGGACTAGATAGAAGAAGGGATGGGGAAGAATCTGAGGCTGTAAATGCTTGGATTGACCTTAAACTTGTGGGGATGACTGCTAGAGAAAAATGCCAGTTTATGCGCTTCTGTGTTTTTCTTTTCTTGTGTTTTTTGTGCGTTTTCTTTTTCTGTGTCTAGGTCTAGGAGTTTTCATTTTTTAGGATGGTTAATAGGGGAGGATGCATTGAAAATTTCCTTATTTCTTTTTCTTGTCTTTCATACTTGAGGACAAGTATGGTTTAAGTGTGAGCAGTTTGATATGGCTCGTTTCATGCATCTATTTTATATATAAATTCTTTGATTTCTACGGTGCTAACATGCATTTATAAGTCCAGGTGCGTGAAAAAATCTGCCAGACCCAGGAATGAAAGACAATTACCAGGGCAGAGGGAATAAAGGAGAAAAGTGATGAAAAAGAGTGAAATCCGCAAGGGGCACAATCGTCAAATCAGGAATACCGTTGCCCTAGGGATTTGAGCCACGCCTATAAATACTAGGAAGCTTACGAAGAGAAGGGAGATTTTTTTAGTTAGAGAATTTCCTTGGTATTTTCTGCTCACTTTTCACTTACTAACTCACGCACTTGGTTTAATGGAGATCTAGGGTAGTTAGTTGATGGTTTTGTTTTGTTCAGTTGAAGGTGTAACAGCACTCCGAGAAGGAGTGAAAAAATAATTTTAATTTCTCACACGTACTTTTGTCTCGCCGATTTCCTTGCTGGAAATTCGGCGATTGCTTTGTGACTCATTTCAGCTTATGCTTAATCTAGTTCTAATTTCTGTTTTCGTTTGATCTCAATGTTTACTACTCTGTTTACTGAGTTGGATGCTTTTCGCAATTGATTTGTCGATCGGAGTTGAGATCAGTGTTGATCGGAGTTGGTTTTCTTAATTGATATTGAATCGGAGTTGAAATGATGTTGGAAATGGTGGATCTAGTTTGTTTGGTGAAGATTCTGGTAGATCTAGCTTAGATTTCTGTTAATCGTTTGAATCTAGAATACGTGTGTTCGGATCTGCATGGAAAACCCTGTTACTGCTTCTTTACTTAGCTTAGTAGTTTAGATCAGATAGTTGTTAGTTTAATTGAAGTGTTCATCGTTCGATCTGAAGTATGCTCTGTTTTGTTCATTCCGTGCTTGTTTGTTAGAGAAGATGAAATCATTCGGTAGTGGTAGTCGCATTACTTTAGTTCGTTAGTTGCAGCTTTTGTCAGTAGCAAATTAGAGTAATCTGTTTTGCTGTTTACTTTTTCTTACCTTGTGTTTCGTTAATTTAGGAAACTCTTTTATTTGACCCAGGAAGTTTGTGAATTCTCTCAAGTTACTTTCGGATACGAATCATGCATGCAATTATGTTTTACGTACTTTCAATTCTCCAGATCTGGTAGTTAGAATAGACTAGATTTCATTTCCCAGGCCTAGTAGTTAAAACTTGACCCTCATGTTGCGTGGCAGCAGCCAAACCCCTCCAAAAGTTCTCTCGATGCATTCCGACCCTTCCATACTCGTGGATTCGATCCCGACTTCCCTATACTAACCAATAGTGTAGAGGGTGGAGGTTTTGAGGCGAGGTTTGCATTCGGAAAGTTCACGATTTCCTAAGACAACACAAAACACAAAACAACAGCATTCACGCCTCATTATACGTGTATCCATCGATTCGTGCGGCATGACGGGGCCTTTGGGTGTATCATCTTTACTAATGTTTATCTATCAGGACTTATTTCTCATAGAAATTTGAAAAGGATCAGGGCTTTGCCTTCGTTGAGAGTCTTGTGTTGGGAATTTAGTCAACAGCCTTAACTTGGATGATACTGATTTTAGATCGATAAAATACTGAAAAGAAATCCTTGTCTACGGAGAGTACTCAGATTACTCAAGGTGGCAAGAATATCTTCTGTGGTGTGACTCTGTGAATTAAAATTGTCAACTCGCAATGATTGGTTTACAAGGATAGCGGGACTAAGCTCAAGTAAACTTGAAGATTTATGTGGTTTGACTCTGTGAATTAATCATATTCTTTCAAAATATCACACTAGTTAAGATGTTTCAAGTAAACACCCATAGAACTTGGGGATTTCTCGAAAGAAACAAAATGTGCCATGAAATAGGACGAAATGAATTGAATTTGGAGTTCTCATAGTAGGCATCAAATAGTATGGTCCAGTTGGTCGTTCAGATTCAAGAGGATCTTGCTAACAATTGATGATGGCTCAAATTTGTTAAAGCTTAGAAGAGTCAGTCGCAGGAGTACGTGGAAGTGTAGGCAATTGTCATGAAGTCGCGCTGACCATCCACTAAAAAATATCAAAGCTAGTGAAAAGGGAATCATATTGAAGAATTCTCAAGTTTGTCAAAGGAGATTTCCAAGGAGATATACCTCTGGAGTAATAGCCAAAGTAACTCGTTAAGAACAAACTAGGTATGCTAGTCTTAACGAATATTGAGGACATGGTTAAAATTTCCAAGACGGAACAAACTCGTAGTGGAATTGAACATGAGAAAATCTCATTCTTGCAAGAAAGAACTTGTCATATACATGTTTGCAAAATAACAGGAGTTCACGGAAGTTCCAAGAAGAATTTGTCATTCATTAAAGAGGAGGTTTTGGAAAATGAGCTTAGTCTGAAGGTTCTGAAGACAAACAACTTTAGCATAACGATGTGATTGGGCTTGCGAAGTCAAAATATCACTCATACTAATGATGAGTAAAAAAAGTAGTCGACAATCGGCTTGTCTAAAAAAATATAAGAGCAAAGGTCGTGCTCATGCAAACTGAAAGTGAATAGCGATCTGATGTATCCAAGATAAGAAATGGCACATTGATATGCAATGCAAGTAGCTCAAGGTATATGAAGGTAAATATCTAACCATGATCTTTGAACTAAAAATGAGTCACAATTTCCTTAGAAAGAGGGAAGTACTAACACTCTTCTTGCAGAATGCAGGTCGATCATGAGTGTAAAATAAGCAGGAGAGCATTTCCATTAAGGATGTTCAAAGAAAGAAATTTCTGGGAATCCAAGCAAGTACTACTGATTAACATCGTCTATTTCATCCACGTGGTGGGAACATCTAGAGTCCGTAGAAGGTACTCAAAAGAAAACGAATTGGTGCATGAAAATCAATGTAAGGATAGTCATCGACTAGAGCTGCTATATTGTGTGATCTAACGACAGCAAGCTAAGTTCACATCTCAATTCTATCGTTTCCATAGGGTCTCGTAAAATGTGACAGAATCAATAATCTCTTTCGGATCTAATCGAGTGGCCTAGCCACTGTGAGGATCTATCTTGTTCTATTCCCTTATATCATCGTTCCATGTCTTCCTTTTCAATCATTGGCCCCTCTTGTGCCCTCATGCACTGGGCGTCAGCTCTCCTCGTGCGAAAAGTCATGTCACCGCAGATCACACTTTCTTGCTTAACTCTGCCTAGCATCGTCTCAAAATTGTTTCTCAGGAAAGCAATTACAGGATTTAAGGTTCGTCCTTTGTAGTCCTATCTTGAACTACATTCTTTAGAGAAAATTCTTATTCCCTCTAGGTTCTTTCATATTCTTGACTAGGAGAAATTCTTGTCACACTTTGTCTCAGCTATTAATAAGTCGTATTCTAGGCCTTGGTTACTGGTAAGTATACGTGCATAATTGGGTTATATCTGCAAAACAGTTGCTAAAGTGTGCAGGGAAAGTGTTCTAGTCAGTATGGAAAGGCTCGGACAATTCAGGTGAAAAGGGCATCAGAATGTTGCTATACTGACCAGTATGCATGCCAAAAAGGCTCGAGATGGAGAAGAAGGATTACTGGGAAGATCAGCCACAAGTAAGGGCAAAAGGGTCATTTCGCGAAGAGAGTCTACCCTAAACATCAAGGGCAGGCCTCCCTATAAAAAGAAGCCACTTGGAGAGAGAAAAAAGGATTGAACCTTCACACTTAGTTAGAATTCTCTCTCGATAGATCAGTTCCTTCAGCCTCGTCCTTCATATTCTCGTTCCTCGCCACAGCCATGGTCACCTGAGTTCCATCAGTCGGCCGGAGATCCACCGTCCTTCGTTCCAACCAGTTTGTTGCGTAGTGATAGCACTTCCATCGCCCGGGGTGGCAAAACAATCTTTATTTGCTTTCTTAGTTAATCGTACTTTGTTTTTGTACGTTGGATCGGTTACATTTTCGATATTTGCTTACTTTGAAGTCTTAGTTGTGATCCAAACGTTTTTATGATATGAAGTCGTTTTTGTGCATCGGTTCCTGTTTGATTCTGTTTCTTTCTGTCTAGATAGCTTAGATCTAGTTGTTACGGTAATTTCCAAGTATTGCGAGCATGTTTTCATTTCCGAATCGATAGATCTGAGTTCATGAGTTTAGATAGCTGTTAGATTTTAGATCTGAAATGGTTGAGTGTGAAAGGCTAGTTTACGTGATTTCTGCCACCTTGCATGTCTCCCAGTAAGCGTAATTTCAATTTCGTTAGTTTAATCTTTTGATTTGGAGTTTAGATTGTACATCTGTTCTTGTGGAGTTTGTTAACCTGAAATTCTCATTCATGGAATCTAGTTGTTTGATTTGTGTTCATACTTGTTGGAGAAGACAATGTCCACATCCAAATTTGGGACCACTCTTACTTATAGTTACTTTTTGCTTTTGTCCTTTACTTTTCTCTACTTTTTCTGCTGGTACCCTACAGATCTGTCAGCCTAGTCACCTAACTACCACTTATTCTCTGATATGTCGTTTCGCCTTTTATAGTAACCCCGTACCTCCCACATAATTTCTGAAACATAATGTTCCCTACTCTCACGTACACAGCTGCTTATCAATCATCTCTCACACCTCCTAGTCAGTAGAATACCACTTAAATTTACAGTCTAGTTAAAATCTCAACCCAAAGCGTGGTAGCTAACCAACCCTTCCAGAATATCACCACAATTACCAAAACGCATCATCTCTATGGGATTCGACCCTTACCTCCACTATACTAATCAGTAGAAGTGGGTTGAGGAATTTCTTTGATAGCCAGGTTCAGGCTTAGCCGGGGTTTCCATCCTAATCAGTAGGATACATCCTTGCTTTAACGACACCTGCACAAACCTGCACCTATCAAATGACGTCGTTGCCGTTATTAACTGTTATTGTGTGTGATACTTTGGCGTATATGTTGTTCATAATTTTTTTCCTTTCTTTTTCTTTCAGTTTATGAGAAGCAGTTCGGCTCCTGACCAGTGGAGACCAAAAATTCTCCAACGAGGGACTATACTTGTGACCACTCGTTCTGGCCTGTCGACGGCCCTGTCTGACCTAGGCACGAGTAGTGACGAAGAGCAAGACACTATAGAAGGAGGAATACCAGAACATGTGCTACAGTTGGCGGGTAACCCAAGGAGAATGGCTGCCCATATAGATGAAGACCCGGAGATAGGGACGCTGAATGACCGAAGGAGAACCGCCGCAAGCTATAATTGTCACCCTATGACAGAAGGCTTCTGATGTGAAGCCCCATGTTATTGCAATTCTGCCCACGTACTGTGGAAAGAGCTATGATGGCCCCTACGAATTCCTTCATGAGTTCTGTAAGATTTGTAGGGCACAGAGAAGGCCGGCGAGGGCAACCGAGGATGACTACAGATTGAAGGCTCTGTCGTTCATCCTAAAAGGGGAGGCCAACACATGTTTCATGTCCTGCCACCCGACTCCATTGAGAGTTGGGCCGATTTCAAGTCAGCCTTCTTAGGCAAATTTTTTCCGTCATCTAAGACGAGTGCACTGAAGAGAGAGATAACCAGTGTGAAACCCTTGAGTGATTTTAGGCGAAGAATATGAGTCTTTTGGATGCATGTCCGAACCATCGTATGGCCGATATAGAGATACATCATACCTTTTATGAGGGGATGAACAAGGCAACAAAAGACTTGGCAAACTCCTCGTCAGGAGGAAGTTTCACACAACTGAGGGTCAGTGAAGCGAAAAAGGTCCTAGGGAAGCTTCTGAGCGCGAAGAAGGAATACGACAATTCAAGGGACGGCTACAGTAGAGAAAGAATTGCGAGTGCTTCGTCTACTGACCAGGAGCAGAAGATAGAGCAAAAGATGGATTTGAAAATGGAAGAGCTGAAAAAGGCACTCCTGAGCGCAATCGAGAAGAACGCACCACCATCTTCTCCAACTGGGAGCTACAAGGGTGCAGAGTAGGGAAATCAAGGACCATGCTATGATCAGCCTAATGACTTCGTCAACATGGAGCAAGTCAATGCTGCAGGGTATTATAACTCTAGTGGGAATTGGATCCAGGGGAGACAGCGGGATGCACCATGGAGGGACCATCCAAACTTTCGATGGGGGGATGGAAATCAGAATCAGAATCAGAACCAAGGTCAAGGTCAGAACCAATACCACCCCCACCCGAACCAGAATTCCAACAGTGGCCCAGCGAATCCCGACCACCAATCCAACCGGTCAGGAAGGAACCAACAACCCCATAGCCAGATCCCACAGAACCCAAACTCAAACTCCGTCTATGTACCACCCCACCAGAGAAACTTCCAAAATTACCAGAGTCAGCATAATCAAGGTTCCCAACATCAGCAGAACCAAAACCATTTCCAAGGCCAGAACCAGAATCAATATCATCAAGACCAGTACAACCCTCCTGGCCAGTATAACCACTACCCACCTAACCAGAACCAACAAAACTTCCAAAATTATCAACCCAACCAAAACCCCCAGTATAACCATCACCAAGGACCAAATCAGTCCCAATATCCTAACAGGTCGAGGAGATCTATAGAGGACATGATGGGAGAATTGCTCGCTTCGCAGCAAAGTATCAAGGGTGAGTTGCAGTCCAATAAGGAAGTAGTGCAGGGGATGCAGAATGCCCAGAAGGATCATAAGGCAAACATAGACATGATGAATAGGCAATTGGCTCGGTTGGCAACTTCAATGGGTGAAATGAAGGGAAATAAAGGAAAACTCCCATCTACAGTCCATGTTCCTAAAAAGGCAAACGTGAGCAAGATCACATTGCGGTCCGGTACTGCCTATGAGGGACCTGTAACACCCGTACCTTAAGTTTGAAATTTACTTTTATGTAACGGAATAATTGATAAAATTATTTCAAAAACGCTATGCTTCTCGATAGATGTGTTTTGGGAAAAATTATGGTTTATGGGTTTGATGGAAAAAAAGGAATGTGTTTTCTTTTTAAAAATGAACGTTGGGAGACACGTTTAAGGTCTCGTTAAAAGGTCGATGATGAAATTGCTATTCTTTAGCAAGACGAATGAATTAAGCGGAAAGAAATATATATTTTATGGATAACGACGCGCGTAAAGCAAGGAACGGTTGAATGAATATTATATTTGGAACAACACCAAATATAATTTATGTACGATTTCTCGTACTTTAAATTTTTGATTATGAAGAACGAGATAACAAAATTTAATAAAGGACTGTGAATTTTAATTGATGAAGGAAAATACGAAAAAAAAATATATATATAATGTATGAATTTATTTTGGACTTTCCAAAATAAATTTGAAGTCCAATTAAATATAAAGTAACTTGAATTTTAATAACTCTTGGGCTTGTAATTTAATTGTTGATTTTAGCCCAATAGAAATTTAATCATGGAAGCCCAAGTATGAATTTAAATTAACTAAGCCCAAGCTAATTTTTTTTCCTTCCTCCTTCTTTCCCCCACGTCGACGGTTCTCCTCTCCCCCCCCATGATGACCGATCGGTTATCTCCACCCCTCCACTTCCCTCCTCAATACCTACACCCTCCTCTAACCCACTCATCACTTTCATTTGGCAAAAAAAAAAAAAGAAGAAGAGAGAAGAGAGAAGAAGGAGAAGCGGCGAGAGAAGTCGACGGGAAGAAGAGGGGAGAAGGAGTTGGTTCCATTTCTTTTTGTTTCAACCACATCAAGTTTAAGCTCTTGAGGTATACCATTCCTTCCATCCTCAAAGCATGAGTTTAATATAGTCTTGCATGATGCATAGAGCCTTGATCTTCTTCCGTAACCAAACTAAATAGAAACCAACTTAGAATCTTCCAAACGATCGCCGCGCGTAACCGAAACTTAGAAAGAACTTAGCTTTATGTTAATATCACGTGTTGCGAGCCTTTGCGGAGTGTTTCCGGGCGGGTTCGGAATGGTTTCGGTGGAGGAAAAACCGCCGCCGGCGACGGGCAGCGGCGGACAGCCGTGCTCGACGATCCGGGGCGGGTGACGGCTTCCGACGACAGGAGATTTCCCCCGCGGCAACAGCGTCGTGCGACCCTTCCCGTGGCAGCAGCTCCCCGGCGAGACAGCAGCGGCTCCTCCCCTGCAGTCTGCGACGGCGACGACCAAATGGCAGCGACGACAGCAGCGCCCTCGGCAACGGCAGCAGCTCCCGGCGGCAGCAGTGTCTTCCGACGGGCAGCAGCTCTCCCGACGATGTGCGGCGGCGGCCCTGCGGTGAGTGCAACCGGCCGAGAGGGAGGAGACGGGGAGAGAGAAAGAATGGAGGAGAGAGAGAGAGAGATGTTAGAGAGGGAGATAAGTGGTTTGGGCCATGTGTTTTTATTTGGGCATTGGAATAGTTTAATTGTTGTTGTGCTTTAAAAAAAATGGAAGTCTAATTAAATTGATGGACTTCCAAATAAATTCTTGGAGGATTAAAATGGCTAAGGAATTAATTCGCTTGGGCCGATAATTAAAATTTTAATCGGGGAAATTATTTAATTAATTCCCGGGAGTTTTGTTTTTTTTAAGGAACGAATAATTTACCTAAGTATGAATTAATACTTTTTCAACGGTAAATAATTGCGGAAATTTAAGTATGCGCGTAAATAATTTTCGACGTTATGGAAAATACGAGGAGCCAACGGAGGAAAGAACGAGCGTAAGCGGCCGACCGGCGTCGCACGCGACGCCTTGGGCGGCCGCCGAATAACAGAAAATGCGCGAAAATCGAGAAAGAGAATTAAAAGATTTTAATTAGAGTGCATGCATTCTAATTATCGTCGTTACAGAGGTTTGATATGAATTTTATGTGTTTTCCGAAAAGGTGGTTCGCACGCACGCTAAAAGTCGGAACGAGGAATTTTACGGAAATCCTAAGCTTTTGAGGTGGGCTTTATTCTTTAACGTTTATTTTGAATCAATATGCTTACGATGTTATAAGGATGTTTCTATAAGTATGTCATGCCGTGTTTATGTTTTGAAACTGCCTATCTGATTGTCTAGTAGAATAAAACTCTACTAGACTTTGATGGTTAACGAATTCGGGTCTAACTAGGGTCTACGCCCTACTTAGACTAGTGCACTAATGGGGATCGTGAGCCGTCCCCTAGGTCGGCCGGTCCAGTGATCGAGATTGGGCCACAGTCTCATTTCACATGATGGTTCAGATATGGTATATGATGGAGGATGATGTTAGTCCGCGCGGACACTTTTTAAGGAAATGAACTTTAGTGTCTCTCGGCCTTTTTAAAGTAAAACCCGGGATTCACTCGACGATGGCTTGACATATCTTAACGGTGAATGTTTTTTGGGCATGAGTTCACTGGGTGCACTAAGTACTCAGCCCCTGCATATGTTTTTCCTATGTGCAGGTTGAGCGAGGTCGGGAGGCGGAGGATGTTGAGCGATGATCCAAGAACGTATCAAATCACTGTTCCGGTTACTATTATGTCTTCATACGTAGTAGTAGCTACACTCTCAAAATTTGCTTCCGCCACTCAATGTTTTCAGAATTTCTGTTATTTTCTTTGAACTGTTGAACTCTGTTACTTCCTTTATGGTCGCACTCTGTTATCTTTCATTATGAGACTTGGGTTTTGAAACGTTGAACGACTTAAATGGAATTCCCTCTTGAATTGTTAAGTTGTATTGCCTGGAATTGATTATTCCCCCTTCTTCCCCGCTTCTTAGTTCCCCCACTAGTCACGATTTTCCCGTGCTTCCTATCCTTAAGAAGTTCGGTCGTGACAGAATGGTATCAGAGCCGTGTTTTTCCTTCCGCTCTGGACCGAGAGTCGTTTATTCAATCTAGTCTAGACTCGTTTCGCTAGACTAAAAGAGTATCCGTTTAAAGCTCAACACTCCGTCTCGCCGCGCTCAACATGAAATAAGCCAAAAGTTGAAACGAAACGTAATAGAAGTGATAGAATGAATGGAGCGCAGAAAGGTGCGAATTCCAAAGGACGATGAAATGACGAGACAAGGATAACCTTGTGAAGCGCGGTTTGCGTTAGATTGAAGGATAGACGAAGTTGCAAAGGTACCATGATTATAAAATACGAAACATCTATCCTTTGATGATAACTTAACAAGAAAAGAACTGTTATGACTTTTTCCTATGGAAATTGACAGGTATATGCACGGTAACACGTATGACGTTCTCTACGCGTTTTATCTTTTCTACCTCGCTTATTCTTTTTCTACGATTGGTTGCTAAGGGAACTTACTTTTATGTAGATGGCGATCACGATCCACGCACCGCTAAGGGGAAGGTACGTCAAGAATGGATTGCGGGCGGTGGAAATGTATCGCGAGTTCGAGAGGGACGCGAGGGCCCCTTTGATATCTTATGTCGCCGATTACTTGACCTTATGGCGGGATGCTCATGGCTGTGGAGTGAGGCACTATGAGGGAATCAAGAGATTGATTGATGGACTACCGGCACCTTGGAATAGGTGGGCCGACGAGGCTTCACGGTCATACATCTGGCATAAGCTTCCCGACTACAGCATGCAGGGAGACATGCATGGTTTTGTGAAGGTTCTCTTGGAAGCACTGGTCGATGCTCGTGGTGGACCGCCACCCTATGCTCCTCCTAGGAAGGAGGCGTCCTCATCGAGCCGCAGTCCCTACAGCGGGGGTTGATTCGAGAGTGAGACGCCGCAACCAAACTGCCCTAAGAGGAGAAGGCTTGGGATGCGCACCTCCGCACCTCCCGCGACGGAAGTTCTTGTAGTCGATGAGCATATCGACGACGCTACTGATGTGCGGGAGAGTGATGAGGAAGAGGAAGAAGATCCCCTTAAAGACGAGGAGGATCCCATGGAGGATGAGGAAGACCCCGAAGAAGAGCCCCTTGCGAGAGAGGTTGAAGTTAATAGCGAGGAAGGGGCGAATTATGAGAGAGCTCCCGAGGAGTAGTGTTCTTTTACTGTTTTGTTAGTTTCGAATGTTTTGTTTTGACGAACTATGTAGTAGTTTCTTTTGACGTTTGTTTTTCCTTCCCTGTTTCAAAAACCTTGTGAAACACGTACTTGTTGGTTTTAAGATAATGAAGTTTCCCGTTGTTTTATCGTTGTGTTCGTTTTACCATGTTGTGTATGGAAAGTTGTGTTATCGCTTTGGAAAGGTTGTGTGGAGTGGTGATGGTAAAGTTGGTTTTTATACTAATGCATGTGTTGAACAGAATGCCTCCCCGACGTGCCGCAGTTCACCACGAGAATGGGGCAAGCAACGAGACCCAAAGCAGTGTGGGTCCTGAAGAACAACCACCACCACCTCCACCACCGCCACAGCCGGAACGGAACATCGAGAAAGAGTTCCGAAAGGAACGTCCTCCCGTGTTCGATGGAATGGGAGATCCAACCAAGGCTGAGACCTGGATTCGGGCCATAGAACGCATCTTTAAGTTCTTGAGGTGCACTGACCAGGAGCGCCTATCGTGCGTGACTTATCGGCTCACCGGGTCCGCAGAATTCTGGTGGGAGACTAAGCAACGGACAATGACGCAGGAGCAGTTAGACACCCTGACGTGGGAAGACTTTAAGGAGGAACTGTATGACAAATACATTCCAAGGAGCTACCGTAAGGCAAAGGAGGCCGAGTTCTACAATTTAAAACAGGGGCGGATGACTGTGACAGAATATGACCGTGCCCTATGTGACATGTCTCATTATGCACCCGAGCAAGTAAACACCGATGAGAAGATGGCGGAGAAGTTTTGTGCCGGTCTGAGGCACGAAATCAGGATGGCGTTGGCATGCCGTGGTAGACTCTCGTATGCCGAGTCATTATCTCGTGCGTTGGACGTGGAGGAAGCGATGCCACGGGAAAGGACGGTTATACCCACTACTCCAACACCGCCGACCTCACAGCAGAATTTCCGGGATAAGAGGAAATGGGACGGGAACCGCGCACCCTTCGACAACAAGAGGTTCCAGAGTACCCCAAACTCTTCCCAGGGAAAAGGAAAGCAAGCTGCTCCCTTCCAAAGTGGAGATTTCCGTCAGAGAGCACCTCCTTGTGCCAAATGTCAGAAGAACCACATGGGAGAATGCAGAGTTGGGACCAACGTGTGCTACAAGTGTGGTGGAGTCGGACACTTCGCCAAAGAGTGCCCGAGCAACAACAATACTGGAGGTGGGGGAATGCCGAACGGACCCCGAGGGAATCCTACACCACCTCCGCAGCAGCAGCGTCGCCAACCATACCCGACTCAAGCTATGGCCTATGCCTTGGGACGCAAGCAAGCGAAAGCCCCACAGGGAGAGCCGAAATAAGAAAATCTGGCAGGTATGGGAACATTACTTAACATGCCTGTTGCTGTTCTGTTTGATACGGGTGCGTCGCACTCTTTTATATCGCACTCCTGCGTGAATGCTTTAAGACTGCCTGTTGATGAACTTGAACATGAGATGAATGTGAACTCACCGGTAGGAGGCCTTGTAGAAATTTCACAATCTTGCTCGAACATAGAACTCACGGTGGGAGAACTTAGTTTAGTGGCGCACAACTTGCACGTTATGCCGATGGATAATGTGGACATTATTCTGGGGATGGACTGGCTAGCTGAAAACTATGCCACTATCCGATGCCAAGAGAGGCAAATCTCGTTACAAACCCCGGGGAAGGAGCCCTCTACCTTCCACGGAATTTCGATGAATCAACGAACTTGTGTGATATCAGCACTTCAAGCAACCACGATGATTAGAAAGGGGCGTCCGGCCTATCTCGTGTATCTACAAGGACATGACAAGAAAGAGAGGAAAGTTGAAGATGTGGCAGTGGTACGTGAGTTTCCCGATGTATTTCCCGATGCGTTGCCAGGCCCTCCTCCTAACCGACAGCTGGAGTTTACTATCGATCTGGAACCAGGAGCCGCACCTGTATCGAAAGCGCCATATAGGATGGCACCGAAGGAGTTGGAAGAACTCAAAATCCAGCTACAGGAACTACTGGACTTGGGTTTCATCCGACCGAGTGTGTCGCCGTGGGGAGCACCGGTGCTGTTTGTGAAGAAGAAAGACGGGACACTGAGAATGTGCATAGACTATCGGGAATTGAACAAGTTGACTCTCAAGAATAAGTATCCTCTACCGAGAATAGACGACCTGTTCGACCAACTCAGGGGAGCAGGAGTATTTTCGAAGATGGATTTAAGGTCGGGATATCATTAGTTGAGGGTACGAAGGGAGGACATACCCAAGACGGCTTTCCGAACGAGGTATGGGCATTACGAGTTTGTAGTAATGCCGTTTGGACTGACAAATGCACCGGCGGTATTTATGGACTTAATGAATCGAGTATTCCATCCATACTTGGACAAGTTCGTCCTGGTATTCATAGATGATGTGCTAGTTTACTCGAAGGATGAAAAGGAACATGAGGAGCATCTAAGGATCACACTGGAAACACTCCGAACAGAGAGGTTATACGCCAAGTTCAGTAAGTGTGAATTCTGGCTAAAGGAAGTAAATTTTCTGGGGCATGTTGTGACAGCCAAAGGGATTCGAGTCGACCCCGCAAAGGTGGAGGCCGTACAACAGTGGAAGGCGCCAAAGACCCCAAACGAGATTCGGAGTTTCCTTGGTCTGGCGGGATACTACCGAAGATTTATTGAAGGATTTTCTAAAATCGCAAGACCAATGACTCAACAATTGAAGAAGGGGACCAAGGTCAATTGGACACCGGAGTGTGAGGCTAGCTTCCAGTTGTTGAAAGAGAAATTGACCACCGCACCTGTTCTAGCCGTGCCGGAACTGGGAGTAGACTACGTGGTTTACACTGATGCATCGAAGATTGGACTGGGGTGTGTTCTGATGCAGAATGGTAAGGTGATTGCCTACGCTTCGCGGCAGTTGAGGCCACACGAGTTGAACTACCCTACTCATGACTTAGAACTAGCGGCTGTTGTGCACGCATTGAAGATTTGGAGGCACCACCTCTATGGAGTTCAGTGTGAGATTTTTACCGACCATAAGAGTCTGAAGTACTTCTTTGAGCAGAAAGATTTGAACATGAGGCAACGCAGATGGCTCGAGCTAGTCAAGGATTATGATTGTGGTATTAACTACCATCCGGGTAAAGCAAACGTGGTGGCGGATGCTTTGTGCCGGAAAGCGGAGTTGATTCGCGAATTTAGCAAAATGCGATTGGAGGTGGTGAGAGCTCCGGAAACTGTGAAGGGAACGATTGCCACCGTGGTAATTGCGTCCGATCTACGAACGAGGATAATAGAAGGGCAACGCAATGATGGAAGTTTAGAGAAAATTCGACTGAAGGTGAGGAAGGGCGAACAAGAGAAGTTTCGAGAAGAGGCTGATAATGCTCTCACCTACGAGGGGAGACTATGTGTGCCAGGTGACGAAGGACTTCGAAACGAAATTTTAACCGAAGCACACGAGACTCCATACACCGCCCATCTTGGAAGTACAAAAATGTACCAGGACTTGAAGGGATCATTTTGGTGGGATGGAATGAAGAGGGACATAGCTTCGTTTGTAGAGAGATGTTTGGCATGTCAACAAGTAAAAGCTTTACATCAACGACCCTATGGGAAGTTGCAACCGTTGGAGATTCCGGAGTGGAAATGGGAACATATCACTATGGATTTTGTGACAGGCTTACCAAAGACCCGGCAAGGGAATACGGCCATTTGGGTAATCATAGACCGCCTCACCAAGAGTGCACATTTTATACCTATCCCTATAACTCATGGATCCGACAAGCTAGCTCGGATTTACGTAAAAGAAATCATTCGGCTACATGGAGTACCAGTGACAATCACGTCAGACCGGGATACAAGGTTTACTTCAAGATTTTGGATAAGTCTGCAACGGGAGCTTGGTACACGACTGAATTTTAGTACTGCTTTCCATCCACAAACCGATGGACAGTCCGAGAGAACGATTCAAACTCTTGAGGACATGCTAAGAGCTGTAGTGCTCGACAGAGTAGAAAATTGGGAAGTAGTACTACCTTTGATCGAGTTTGCCTACAACAATAGTTTCCAGGCGACAATAAATATGGCCCCATATGAAGCATTGTATGGGAGGAAGTGTAGATCACCACTCTACTGGGATGAGGTTGGTGAAAGAAGAATACTCGGGCCAGATTCGGTTGAGGAGATGATTGAGATTGTGCGACAAATTCGACAAAGGATAAAAGAAGCTCAAGACCGACAGAAGTCGTATGCTGATGTCCGGCGTACGGATTTACAGTTCAATATGGGAGATAAGGTGTTCTTGAAAGTGTCTCCGTCGAAGGGGATAACGAGGTTCGGTGTAAAGGGGAAGTTGAAGCCACGATACGTAGGGCCTTATGAAATCCTTGAGAAGGTGGGACCCGTAGCGTATAGGTTGGCACTGCCACTAAGTTTTGGGACTGTGCACAATGTTTTCCATGTGTCACAGTTACGAAAGTACGTGTTCGATCCCAAACACGTGGTTCATCAAGAGGAAATGATTCTGAATCCTGACTTGAGTTACGAGGAGAAGCCCGAAGCTATTCTGGACAGGAAAGTGCAATAGTTGAGGAACAAATCGATCGCGTCCGTGAAAGTACTTTGGAAACACCATGGCCACGAGGAGGCTACTTGGGAACTCGAGGATAAAATGAAAGAGAAATACCCGGAACTTTTCGTTGGAAATGAGTAAATTTTGGGACGAAATTTCTGTTAAGGTGGGTAGAATGTAACACCCGTACCTTAAGTTTGAAATTTACTTTTATGTACGGAATAATTGATAAAATTATTTCGAAAACGCTATGTTTCTCGATAGATGTGTTTTGGGAAAAATTATGGTTTATGGGTTTGATGGAAAAAAAGGAATGTGTTTTCTTTTTAAAAATGAACGTTGGGAGACACGTTTAAGGTCTCGTTAAAAGGTCGATGATGAAATTGCTATTCTTTAGCAAGACGAATGAATTAAGCGGAAAGAAATATATGTTTTATGGATAACGACGCGCGTAAAGCAAGGAACGGTTGAATGAATATTATATTTGGAACAACACCAAATATAATTTATGTACGATTTCTCGTACTTTAAATTTTTGGTTATGAAGAACGAGATAACAAAATTTAATAAAGGACTGTGAATTTAATTGATGAAGGAAAATACGAAAAAAAAATATATATATAATGTATGAATTTATTTTGGACTTTCCAAAATAAATTTGAAGTCCAATTAAATATAAAGTAACTTGAATTTTAATAACTCTTGGGCTTGTAATTTAATTGTTGATTTTAGCCCAATAGAAATTTAATCATGGAAGCCCAAGTATGAATTTAAATTAACTAAGCCCAAGCTAATTTTTTTCCTTCCTCCTTCTTTCCCCCACGTCGACGGTTCTCCTCCCCCCCCCCCCCATGATGACCGATCGGTTATCTCCACCCCTCCACTTCCCTCCTCAATACCTACACCCTCCTCTAACCCACTCATCACTTTCATTTGGCAAAAAAAAAAGAAGAAGAGAGAAGAGAGAAGAAGGAGAAGCGGCGAGAGAAGTCGACGGGAAGAAGAGGGGAGAAGGAGTTGGTTCCATTTCTTTTTGTTTCAACCACATCAAGTTTAATCTCTTGAGGTATACCATTCCTTCCATCCTCAAAGCATGAGTTTAATATAGTCTTGCATGATGCATATAGCCTTGATCTTCTTCCGTAACCAAACTAAATAGAAACCAACTTAGAATCTTCCAAACGATCGCCGCGCGTAACCGAAACTTAGAAAGAACTTAGCTTTATGTTAATATCACGTGTTGCGAGCCTTTGCGGAGTGTTTCCGGGCGGGTTCGGAATGGTTTCGGTGGAGGAAAAACCGCCGCCGGCGACGGGCAGCGGCGGACAGCCGTGCTTGACGATCCGGGGCGGGTGACGGCTTCCGACGACAGGAGATTTCCCCCGCGGCAACAGCGTCGTGCGACCCTTCCCGTGGCAGCAGCTCCCCGGCGAGACAGCAGCGGCTCCTCCCCTGCAGTCTGCGACGGCGACGACCAAATGGCAGCGACGACAGCAGCGCCCTCGGCAACGGCAGCAGCTCCCGGCGGCAGCAGTGTCTTCCGACGGGCAGCAGCTCTCCCGACGATGTGCGGTGGCGGCCTTGCGGTGAGTGCAGCCGGCCGAGAGGGAGGAGACGGGGAGAGAGAAAGAATGGAGGAGAGAGAGAGAGAGATGTTAGAGAGGGAGATAAGTGGTTTGGGCCATGTGTTTTTATTTGGGCCTTGGAATAGTTTAATTGTTGTTGGGCTTTAAAAAAAAATGGAAGTCTAATTAAATTGATGGACTTCCTAATTAATTCTTAGAGGATTAAAATGGCTAAGAAATTAATTCGCTTGGGCCGATAATTAAAATTTTAATCGGGGAAAATTATTTAATTAATTCCCGGGAGTTTTGTTTTTTTTAAGGAACGAATAATTTACCTAAGTATGAATTAATACTTTTTCAACGGTAAATAATTGCGGAAATTTAAGTATGCGCGTAAATAATTTTCGACGTTATGGAAAATACGAGGAGCCAACGGAGGAAAGAACGAGCGTAAGCGGCCGACCGGCGTCGCACGCGACGCCTTGGGCGGCCGCCGAATAACAGAAAATGCGCGAAAATCGAGAAAGAGAATTAAAAGATTTTAATTAGAGTGCATGCATTCTAATTATCGTCGTTACAGAGGTTTGATATGAATTTTATGTGTTTTCCGAAAAGGTGGTTCGCACGCACGCTAAAAGTCGGAACGAGGAATTTTACGGAAATCCTAAGCTTTTGAGGTGGGCTTTATTCTTTAACGTTTATTTTGAATCAATATGCTTACGATGTTATAGGATGTTTCTATAAGTATGTCATGCCGTGTTTATGTTTTGAAACTGCCTATCTGATTGTCTACTAGAATAAAACTCTACTAGACTTTGATGGTTAACGAATTCGGGTCTAACTAGGGTCTACGCCCTACTTAGACTAGTGCACTGATGGGGATCGTGAGCCGTCCCCTAGGTCGGCCGGTCCAGTGATCGAGATTGTGGCCACAGTCTCATTTCACATGATGGTTCAGATATGGTATATGATGGAGGATGATGTTAGTCCGCGCGGACACTTTTTAAGGAAATGAACTTTAGTGTCTCTCGGCCTTTTTAAAGTAAAACCCGGGATTCACTCGACGATGGCTTGACATATTTTAACGGTGAATGTTTTTTGGGCATGAGTTCACTGGGTGCACTAAGTACTCAGCCCCTGCATATGTTTTCCCTATGTGCAGGTTGAGCGAGGTCGGGAGGCGGAGGATGTTGAGCGATGATCCAAGAACGTATCAAATCACTGTTCCGGTTACTATTATGTCTTCATACGTAGTAGTAGCTACACTCTCAAAATTTGCTTCCGCCACTCAATGTTTTCAGAATTTCTGTTATTTTCTTTGAACTGTTGAACTCTGTTACTTCCTTTATGGTCTTACTCTGTTATCTTTCATTATGAGACTTGGGTTTTGAAACGTTGAACGACTTAAATGGAATTCCCTCTTGAATTGTTAAGCTGTATTGCCTGGAATTGATTATTCCCCCTTCTTCCCCCTTCTTCCCCGCTTCTTAGTTCCCCCACTAGTCACGATTTTCCCGTGCTTCCTATCCTTAGGAAGTTCGGTCGTGACAGGACCCCAACCGAAGAAGTCCAACGGAGAGCCTAGTGGGACGAATATACTGAAGGATGTCGTCTCGGAGAGAGAGCTCAACAGACCTCTACCTCAGAGGCAGGATCATTGGAAAAGAATGAAACAAGAGGCGTACTGCCCAGGAGAGACCCTCCTAAGGAAACGGAACCCACGAAGGAGGCTCCAGCCCAGAATGTACCTAAGGAAAACTCTGGGAAGGCTGTTCAAGGACCGATTGAAGAGGCGAAAGGAAAAAAAACCATTCCCTTATCGTTTCGTGACCAAGATGAAGAAGGAAAACCCAGTGGATTACATGTCAATTTTTGGGAAGCTGGATGTCACCATACCATTCCTCCAAGCAGTGAAGCTACCCCCGCTTGGAAAATTTATCAAAGAATTCATAGCCGGGAAAGCCCAGAAAAATGGAAAGATCATGGTGGAAGGGATAGCGTCAGCAATTGTGCAGGAAAATCTACCGCCCAAGAGAGTTGACCCAGGTATGTTCACTTTGCCTATAACTATAGGAGACATGAAAATCGAGCATGCAATGTGTGATCTGGGAGCTTCTATAAAAGTTATGCCATTATCAGTATATAATCGGCTAAAGGGAGTAACGTTATCGAGCACTAGGGTATCAATCCAACTGGCTGATAGGTCATGCATAAATCCTGAGGGTGTGTTAGAAAATGTGTTGGTGAGAGTGCATGGTTTTACTTATCCTGCTGATTTTTATGTGATCAAGATGAGTGAGTCTGAAGCTAGGGAGTCTAGTGGTATTCTGCTAGGGAGACCGTTTTTTAGAACAGCCAAGACAATCGTGAACATGGTTGAATGTACAATTTGCATCGATTTTCATGGAGAGAAATTCACATTTGATATCAATGAGGCCATGAAAAAGCATATCGATTCTGAAAATCTATGCTACGTTGATGTAATTGACCCCCTAGTCCAAGATTTTCTTGAGACCGAATTATTGCAGGAAAAGCTCCAAGCGTTGGATGTGTATGAGCAGGCTGATGTAGAAGCGGCTGCATGGTGCGATCTGATCAGTAGCCAAGGGTTAACTGATGAAGAGATAGAAGGAGCAATTAAAGATTTCTATCAGAAATTAGAATTTATTGGAGCCGCAAGGGCTCAGCTACCAGTCAGTACAGAGGAATTTTCAGATAAAAAGTTAGAAAAAGAGGGGGATACTGCAATAAGCATTCTGCCTGCTGACATACTTCCTCCACAAGTTGAATTGAAGAAGCTGTCGGTGAATCTGAAGTATGCCTTCCTAGGGGAGTAAAACTCGTACCCAGTGATCATTAGCAGCAACCTGACAAAAGAACAAGAAGCAAAGCTACTGACCGTTCTAGGCAAGAACAAAAGAGCAATTGGATGGAGCCTTACAGATTTGGTGGGAATAAGCCTCGACGTCTGCATGCATCATATCAGGCTAGAAAATTTGGCGAAAGCACATCGAGACTCCCAGAGGAAGGTAAACCCCAATATGCGGGAGGAAATATTGAAGGAAATCTTAAAGTTGCTGTCATTAGGGATTATCTACTCGGTACCTGATAGCGAGTGGGTCAGTCCTGTTCACATGGTTCCCAAGAAGTCCGGGATTCAAGTAATTCAAAATGAAATGAATTAGCTGATACCAACAAGGCTAGTCACTGGTTGGCGAATGTGCATAGACTACCGCAAGTTGAACGCCGCAACCAGGAAAGACCACTTCTCACTACCGTTCATCGATCAGATGTTGAAGCGACTGGCGGGGAAGAAGTACTTTTATTTTTTGGATGGGTACAACGGCTATTTTCAAATCTACGTGGACCCTGAAAACCAGGATAAGACCACCTTCACCAGCCCATTTGGAACCAACGCATACAGACGCATGTCGTTTGGTCTTTGCAACGCTCCGGGAACATTCCAACGATGCATGATGAGCATATTTTCCGATTTGATCGAGGAGTGCGTAGAGATATTCATGGACGACTTTACAGTCTACGGAGATTCTTTCGACTCATGACTTCATCATTTGGATGTAGTTTTGGGGAGGTGTCAAGCAAAGAGCCTAGTCTTCAATTTTTAGAAGTGTCATTTCATGGTCACAGAGGGCATCGTCCTAGGGCACGTGGTGTCAGAGAGAGGTATCCAGGTGGATCAAGCCAAAGTAGACGTCATTTCCAAACTACCTTTCCCTACTGACCAGAAGGAAATAAGGGGTTTTCTGGGGCATGCAGGATTTTATCGATGATTTATAAAAGACTTCGCCAAAATCGCCCAGCCCCTTACCAGACTTCTTCAAAACGAAGTGGAATTCAATTTTGATGAACAGTGCAAGGTTGCTTTCAACCTCCTCAAAGAAAAGCTGGTATCTGCACCAGTTATTCGGGCTCTTGACTGGGATCATCCGTTCGAAGTGATGTGTGATGCCAGCGATTACGCGGGGTGAGCTGTTCTGGGTCAGAAGATCGATGGGAAAAGGTATGTAATTTTCTATGCGTCTAAAACTTTGAATCAAGCTCAAAAGAATTACGATACCACTGAGAAGGAGATGCTGGTCGTGGTGTATTCATTCAAGAAGTGTCGGCAGTACTTGTTGGGATCCAAGGTCATTGTTTATACTGACCATGAAAGAATCCAAACCCCGCTTGATCCGATGAGTACTCGCGGATCATTTGAGCAGGATAGTGCAAGATGGGAGCAGCGAGGAAGTGCGAGATCGATTCCCTGAGGAACACTTGTGTGAAGTGATTTTCGTCTCCAGAAGAATTGACTGGAGAAAAGTGATGAAGCTTACTGGCCAGGATGTGACAGAAAAATGAAAAGAAAAAGTAGGGCAGGAGCCATGGTATGCGGACCTAGCCAACTACTTAGTTTCAGGAGAGCTTCCAGAAGTGCCGAACGTCACCAAAGCTCAAAGAATGAAGATCAAAAGTGAAGCAAAATACTACTTTTGGGACGACCTATACCTTTGAAGGGTAGGAGCCGATCGAGTGATAAGAAGATGCGTTCCTGACTGGGAGCAGAGGGACGTGCTAATACATTGCCACTCCTTGGCATGTGGAGGACATTTCGGTCCCAAGAAGACGGCAAGAAAGATTCTGGACAGCGGTTTTTATTGGCCAACCCTCAACAGAGATGCCTACGAATTTTGTAGAAGTTGTGAGCGTTGTCAACTGACCGGTGGGATCTCTGAACGAGATGAAATGCCACAAATACCGGTCATTGTTTGTGAGTTGTTCGACATATGGGGAATGGACTTCATGGGTCCTTTTCCCTCGTCTTATGGGAACTTGTATATCTTAGTCGCAGTTGACTATGTCTCCAAGTGGGTAGAAGACAAGGCCACAAGTACGTGTGAGGCGAATGAGGTAGCCAAGTTTCTCAAGAGTACATTTTCAGTCGGTTCGGAGTACCAAGGGCCATCATATCCGATCAAGGAACCCATTTCTGTAACCGCACTATCGAATCCTTGATGAAGAAGTACGGTGTGCACCACAGGTTATCTAGCCCCTACCACCCGCAAGCAAACGGTCAAGCGGAGATCTCTAACCGAGAGATAAAGAAGATTCTGGAGAAAACGGTCAACCCTTCTAGGAAGTACTGGAGCATGAGGTTAGAGGATGCTCTATGGGCTTATTGGACAGCCTACAGAATCATTTTCGGGAAGATGTGCCACTTACCAGTTGGGATTAAGCACCGAGCATACTGGGCAGTACAGCAAGTAAATGTGGATGCTACAGCATGTGAAGAGGAAAGGAAGCTACAGCTACAGGAGTTAGAAGAACTTATATTGGAATCATTTGATTCAGCCATGTGGTATAAGAAGAGAACTAAATTATGGCACGACAAAAATCTAAGGACCAAGGACCTCCATGTTGGCCAGAAAGTACTACTCTTCCAGTCGAGGCTGGAGTTAATGCATGGGAAGCTCAAGTCAAAGTGGACAGGACCCTATATCATAACCGCACTCCGTTCTAATGGAGCAGTGGAGATTTCAGGGAGTATTCCTAACTCTGAACCTTTTATCGTAAATGGACATAGGCTGAAAGTGTTTAGGGAGAATAGTGATGTGGGTGTAGTGGATGAGATCCCACTGCAACCACGTACTAAGGTTGCATACTGACCGGAAGGATAGGGATTTGGAATTCCACTGGGCTAGTCTCTTTTGAGCGAAGTTTGCACATACTGGCCAAGTAGAATTCCAAATTTCCAAAGGGAAATGTAAATATTGTAAATATGTGGTAGTTAATTAAATCTCTGCATGCAACTAAAATTAAAATCCAAAAAATATTTTTCGGTCCTTCAATTTAGTTTGGAGTACGTACTGACCACCAGAATGTAATTTTGGTGAAACTCTCAATTTTATTTAAGTGTCCTTTTTACTTTGTTACTAATCTGGGAAAATATATGGGGAAATCATTAAGAGGCGAAATCTGAATTTGGGGGCTTGTTGCAGCTTTGCAGGTGGACAGCGACTGGGAAGGCGCGTGTGCAGGAAAAGATAGACGACGTCCAATCAGGAGGCAGAGCTCTCAACCGTCTCCCACACGAATCGACGCCAACCTGGAAACCGCTCATAGCCGGTTAAAAACCCTCAACTACCCATTCTACTCTCATATCCAAACCGTCTCTCCGCTTTCATCTCACAAACCCTCACCTGCAATTCTCTCTTCCAAAAATTTCCGCCGTCATCCACAGAAACCAACACCTATATTACCACCAGAAATCGTTGATTTAAGCCATGGGAAAAAAGAAATGGGCAAAGAAACAAACCGGTGAGAAAGCCCCTTCAACCCGCGGGGAAGAAACTCCAGAATCGCATCCGCCACTAGGAGAGCGGCCACCGAACCCGCAACCACAGGAGCCGATTCCTCAGGCTCGGGCGATGGTTTCTTTGAAGGCACTGGCGGAGTTCCTCAGACAGCAGGACCCGAATAGAGATTGGGCGACTGCGTTGGCAAGTTTCAGCCAAGTCGGGGGTAAATCAGGCACAACCGGAGAAGCCCCGGTAGTAACTGCAGCAGAACCGATCGTGCAGCCTACAGTACAACCACCCACTTCCATTCCGAGTTCCTCAGTAATTCCACCAGAAAGGGAATCTTCCTCGGGGACCACACCGCCAGAGCCATCGGAACCCTCCCAAACTCCACAAAAAAGCGACTCGATGGATCTCCGCCTACTACGATTCTGACCCAGAGGAAAGGGAAGCGAGAAAAAGAAAAGAGCAGAAGAGTCAAGAGAGAAGAGATGAACCAGAAAGAACGCCGGTAGCGGAGTCTACTCCTCAAGAAATGGCGAGGGAGGAGATAGATCTGAATGAAACAGCCAGGAAGCAAGGCCTCATGACTGATGAGGAGTTTGAAGCACTTGTGAACGAGGTAACTAGGATGGAAGATGCCACGATGGCTGAGGATCCAGACCTCGCATCAAGGGCAGTAGGAGAGGGTGGAGAAGCTAGTACGAGGAACGACCCAGAAGGCCCAGCCCATCAGCCAGAAGAAGAGGTGGAAGAGAGGCAAACCGGAGAACGAGTACCATAGTCAGTGACTCCCCAGCCAGACGCAGGGGAGAGTGATACACATATTGATCAAGAGGAGACAGTAGCAAGAACAGATGTACCAGCTCTAGTGATAAAATCGAAGGCCGTCAAGCGGAAGTTGGTGTTGAGGGACGATCCCAAGGCAGTACTACCAAAACCGATGAGAGTATCGCAAAGATGCCTAGGAAGGCAAACACAGCAGCAGATCCACTGGAAGTTTTAAGTGAAGAGGACAGGACTACTCCTACAAAACCTGGGGATGAGTCCTTACCGGCTACTAACCTCGAGGATGCCCAGAGGGAAGCTGAAGTGGTCTCACCAACGCCGAGTGACCAGAGAGATGAGGCTGAGCAGATGGCTGAGGGTCTGGACCTCGCATCTGAGTCAGTAGGTCACATCGAGCAAAGAGACGATCGTATACATATCCGCGTAGAGACCCGCCCTATTGCCCAGGATCAGCCTTCAACACAAGCTGAGAAGAAACCGGAAGACAAGCATGATAGTGATGAGGACAGGTACCAAGAAGAGAGGAAACGAAAGGGGAAAGCCCCTGTTACAAGGAAACTAAGCAGCAAGAAGCAACGCACAGTGAACATAGGCATCGTCATCACAGACCCAGCTCAGAGAACCCCACCGCACAGTCAGGACACAGACGACAGGGACTACGCTGCCAGTGAAGATTCGGACTCCGAGAGTAATATCTCCCTGGAGGACGAGGAGTACAGAGAACAACAGCTTCCACTGAACCATCGGGAACTGGTATATCCCCCGGTGGAGAGATTGAAGTATAGACACTGGACAGTGGACCTCACTGATGAGCTGGTGGAGGAGATGAAGCTATTCGACTCCAAAAAGCTACAAGATGCTTTCGATAACAAGGATGACGGGAGCAAGCAAGTTAAGTGTGGAAAGGTACTCCATTTCCCTTCCCTCGATGAGTTGGATGCCCATGAACCTTTTCTATCTTATGTGTGTGCGTTAGGATTTGATTGGTTATTGGAGAATGGGGATCCGAATATCCCTATTAGGCTAGCGAAGGAGTTTTTCACTACATTCAGATTTAGGGTCACCTCAGACTTGGATGAGGAGTCAATAAGCTTTAGGTTGTTTGGAGGAGAGATAAGCATGAGTTTGATTGAGTGGACAGTAAGATTGGGGATGTGTAGTCTGGAGGAGGCCATAGGGTCGGAGTGGAGAAGCAGGAAACGGGGAATTCCCCGCAGGCACGTCGATTTTGAGCTACAAGAGGCATGGGAAGAATTAACTCACCCGGCCGCTGGGCAGTTTTCATCCACTATCTTTCGCTCCATCCACTTCAACAACCCGATCTTACGCCTGGTACAGCTCTACATGGATTTCAACTTGCTGGGACAATCGAATTCGGCCGTCTGAACATCAATGACAAAGCTATACCTCCTTTGGTGCGCCAAGCGCGGGAAGAGAATACATCTAGGATTCTAGACAGCTTACCAGTGCCATCTCATTGCCACCCATCCTGCGAGAAACCTCTCTCTCTGCCATACCTTGGGCGCATTCGTCAGAAACAACATCATCATCTCGGAGGCTGAAGACTTATCCCCCCTAACCATGGTGGACCCTCCTGGTCTATTTGATACACCATTCTTTGTCCGAACGAATACTATTTACATGAGGCAGGAAGTACCGCGTTTCTACGCGATGGGGGAAGAAGCTATTCCGACCGGGAGAGTTGCAGCGAGCCAGGGAACACAAGCTCAAACGCAGAGGCAGGAGAGATTGGAGAAAGCAGTGGAAGAGCTAGCGGAGGTAAATCGGCAAGCTAGGGCTGAGTTGAATCGCCTGACAAGTGTAATGGAAGGAATTCTGAAGGAGTTAGCGGCAGGGAAGTTAGTACGAGGAGTTGGAACGAGTGGCCACGGAGGCCAGACTAATGAACCAAGAGTACCAGAGAAAGAAGTAGCCGAGACAGAAGAAGAAGCAGCAGAATAGGCAGAATCTTAGGGAAGCGAATCGGAGTCCGAGAGAGAGTAGTCAGAAGAACCACCTGCACCAGCCCCTGCCCCACGGAGGAGCAGGAGAAACATGTGACCGCCACCCCACTTGACTAGTTAGTTTTCTTTTTCTTTTCAGTTTTATTTTTCGTATTTTATTTGTTTCTCTAGTGCTTTTAGGTAGTATAAACTGTGTAGTATGTGAGTAAACCCTATTCATAACACTTAGACTATTCAATAGTCTAAGTGTGAGAAGTACGGGGTTTACTACTTTAACGCATGTGTTTGTGTTTATGTTGTTTTCTTTTCGTGTGCATGTTAACTCACACTTAGCCTACTGCTTAGCCTAAGTGTGAGGAGTTTTTGTATATATGTGTTTGTTTTTGTTGAGCTCTGTTTAGGTTTAAAACTCTCCCACTTAGCCTATTGGGTAGTCTAAGTGTGAGAAGTTTTTAGTATCAGCATGTGTTTTCTTGTTTGGTATGTCTGTGTGTCAGTCATATTAGCCATTACCTTTTCCACTTCACAGCCTTATCTGAGGGCACACACTTGTGAAGTGGGAGGGGGGATGCAATGGCCAGTATGACATATTTATATATTGTGTTTAGTATTTGTGTTAGTGTCTTTCTAGGTCTAGTTTTTAGGTCTGTTATACGTGTTGATTGGGCTTAAAACTCAACTGTCTCGAGCTGACGGTGAGGGAATCGAAAGAGATAAGACATGCTGGAAAATGGAAACCACCCCCTTAGTATCTCCTAGTCAGTATAGGCGATGCGAGTATGAGAGAAAAGTCCATCTTTAGAGCCAAACACAAAAGCCCTCTTTAAATGTAAGTTAAAAGCCTAAAGTGGAACCACTTTCCACCAATTCGGAAAAGAAAAGAGTGGCTACCACAAGATGCCTAGGGTAAAGTGACCGCGTGTAGCAAGACCTGAAGGCAGCAGGAACCCCCCCCCCCCTTTAAAAAACCACATTTAGAACCTTTTTTCTAGCCATATCTACACCCATATATAACCCCCTAGCCACTGGGACTGTGTGTGTGCATGGGATAAGGCAAATAGGCAACTGGCCAGAAGGACATACAAGAAGAAGACCAATTGGAGAAAAAAAAACTAGAGGCCAGGAGAAAAACGACCAGGGAGTCATTCCAGGTCCAAAAAGATAAGAAGGAATAAGGGTGGCGAAGCCATAGAAGAGAAGGAGAAAAATGTGAAGAAAATGGTCGAAAACACTTGACCATACAAAAAAGATAAGAAGGAATAAGGGTGGCGAAGCCACAAGATGCTACTGACCAGTTGGAGACCCATATCAGAAAATGTCCAGCCAAGAGAAGTAACAGCCGAAGACTCAAATGCACACAGTTCTCTCACATCAAAATAAGTAGTAGTTTTGAGCCTTAGAGCCTTAGGAACATCCACCCCAAACGCTACAAACCAATAGCCCGTTACAAGCCTTAAAGACCTTCAGGAGCTACACGTGAAATCCGAGTCCAAAGCATCCGTGCTACATTGCTATGAGAGAATACAGTCCTAACATCCCCGGTGAGAAATGAGTGACTGAGAGAATTTGGTGTTAAGCCGCGAGTTTGGGTGATCTTGACGAGCAGATGTACTGACTGGGAAAAAAAAGGGGGGCGGCGGAAGTTCAAGGCGGTCTAAGGCCGGATTGCACCTGATCCCAAGGGGATGGATGGTTGAAAATATAGCCCGATTAATGTGTTTAAGTGTTTCTTTTGTCTTTTATGTGTGTTTGTCTTTGTTTATGTGTTTTTCTTTGCGTCATAGTTTAGAGTCTAGGTTAGAATAGAGTCAGTCAGGGGTGTAACCAGGTTAGAATTCGACTTATTTCTTTTTGTTTGTTCTTCACGCTTGAGGAAAAGAATGTGGTAAGTGTGAGCAGTTTGATAAGTCGTATTCTAGGCCTTGGTTACTGGTCAGTATACATGCATAATTGGATTATATCTGCAAAACAGTTGCTAAAGTGTGCAAGGAAAGTGTTCTAGTTGGTATGGAAAGGCTCGGACAATTCAGGTGAAAAGGGCATCAGAATGTTGCTATACTGACTAGTATGCATGCCAAAAAGGCTCGAGATGGAGAAGAAGGATTGCTAATGGCCGAATTTTTCCAATATTGTTATTACTTTATGATCACGATGATGGTATGATTGATGAGACCATATATTCACTAGATATACTCCACCTACTGATGTGCAAGCTATACTATATAGCCCACAACACATTTGGTAAGCCTAGTCCAACTTCTAGAACTATGATATTTGATTTGGACTCCCTCGATTTTGTAGGTACACTTGATTGGGATTTGAGGACAAATCCTTCAAAAGAAGGAGGGGATGATGTGAATCCGGGTGTCATAAAGAAGAATCGAAGAACCGGATTTGAGGACAAATCCTTTCACAAAGAAGGAGAGGATGATGTGAATCCAGGTATTCACAATCATAGAATGCAAGGATGTCGAGGGTCATGGGTTGATTGGGGTCCGAGAAGAGGGTGGACACATGGCAAGGAGCCTAGCCGGATTGGGAGGTCTGATTCAAACTGGAATTTGCGTATGAAGATAGAGTCCAAATCCTCTCCTCAGACCATCATAGTCTTCATCGTCGAAAGAGCTTCACGTGGGTATCTTGCATGCCTCAATCGGAGCCCGAATGAGGAAGTTATGGTCGTTTAAGAAAGCCGCGCAGTGCAGAACAAAACGCGCGGGCGGGCGTTTTTCCACATGCAAAATGCCCGATCGGGCGTTTTTGCCGAGAGATCAGTTTTTCTCCAGAAACTTCACCCGGTCGGGCGAAATGAACCTAGGGAAACACCCGGTTGGGTGTTTTGTCCGGGATGTGACTTTTTGACCAAGAATTGTTTTATTTTGCTCCTTTTTCACTTCTAGTATAAATAGACATGTTAGGGTTTTTCTTTGCCAGCTTTGAACATTTTGTAAACCTCCCAAAGACTCCATTGTGAGCACTCCTTTGAAGATTTATCAAAATCCCTTGTGGTTGCATTTTAATCTATTGCCGGGCTTAGATTGAATGTTAAGGTATGCAAATCTAGTTCTTGTGTTGCTAGTTTTGTGGAGCCATTAGATTCTTGCTTTGGTGAAAGTTGCCTTGGGTTGTCTTCATTGTTTTGTAGAAGGTCCATAGGTTCCAAGCATCTATCTAAATCATAACACCTTCACCTTCTCCCTTTTCCACCATTTTTATTGTTTCATTTCTTGTTGGGTTTGTTTGGGTTGTTGAAATATTTACAAGAGCAAGTCCGGGGCAAACATATGTGTCTTGAATCCTTAAGATTCACATTATTTGGTATCAGAGCCATTGGTTCTTGTTCTTGTAATTATTAGAAACTTATCAAAAAAAAAAGAAAAAAAGAGATACTTCAAAATAAATCCATGGGTTTTAGCTATATATCGGTATATATATTGTTGGGTATGTCAAATTGATTATTCCAAAGTTATAGACCAAAATTGCATCAATTGTTGGGTCTATTGTTGTTGGGTGAAATTGTCCACACAAAGTGTTTGTTGATTTGTCCCATTGGCCTAGCACCTTACTTTCACTTATCTTTTGGCTTCTAGAACAAGTAATTACTTGCCTAGTTGCATATTTTGTTTGTGAATTGTGCTACCCTTGTGGATTATCATCTTGAGAGCAAGTGAGGGAGAGTATCCTAGCCACCAAAATATCTAAGCCCTCCGAGTGACATTGGGTGTGAGTTTTGGGTAAAAGGGGTACAAAATATGGGAAGTGAGCTCCTCACTAAATTCTCAATTCTCGGGTGTGTGTGTTATTTGTGTTACTAACAAAAGGGACTTGTCCCTAGTTTTGTACATTTTGTTTTGTAGGTACATCAATATGGGTTCGTATGTCGAGTCCTCAATTGAGGAGATGTTGGCCACTTTGATAAATAAGGTGGACAAGATAGATACACGTGTGTCCACAATGCAAGCTAGTACCTCTACCATGCTTAAAGATAGTGTCTCTATAAACAAGCAAGTTCATCCTAGAAACACTACTTCGAGTTGGAAAGGCTTTAACCCCCGACTTGGTGGTGCTGACACGAGCCAAAGGAGCATTTCCCCAAAGAAGGTGGACCTATCTCATTCTAGCTGTCGAACAAAGGTTTCGTCGTGGTTGTCATCCAATTTCGCTCCTTCAAAGAACTTGATTCAAAGTGAGTGTGACAATGTGAGGATGAAAAAGAGTCCATGGTCATACATGAATTAGACGCACGCCCAACTTTCAATGATGGTGTGTCTAGCATAGTGGAAGCCGAAGACGAATGTGAGCCGTTGAATGCCCTTGAAATCTTGAACACCGAACCAAAGCTACATGAGGTTGCTAATAAAAACAAGCACTTAAGAGAGGATCGAGAGAAAGAGAAAAAGCTAGAGAGTGAGGGCATGCTTCAAAAGCCAATAGAGTGTGAGAAAAGGCGAAAATGTGAGACGCAAAAGCCAAGAGAGAGTGGTGGGGGTGAGTGTGAATCAAAGAAACCGAGAGAGAAAAACTACAAGCATGTGAGGAAAAAAAGTTGCTTGTTAGATTCTAAGATCAACCTTGGGAGGGCTCTAAATCACCCTATCCTTTTTGCCCTTGGTGAGGAGAATGCCCCTTATTTCACTAACTCTTATGACTTGTCTTTTCTCTTGATGACTTTAGGAGACAAGAATTGGGAGGATTAGAATGTGAACCCCGAGTCGTGGATGTACCGAGTAACTTCATACCGGTAATAAGTTCATGGAAGCAATGCCAAGAAGAATCACCCATTTCCCAAGGTTAAAGTATTCTCACCTTAACTTGTGATAATGATTTAATGAAACAAGTGAATGTGATTGGTTTTCAAATGCCCATTTGTGTTGATACTCTTATCACTTGCAGTTTGTTTGATATGTGGCATGATAATCTTGAATCATTACTTGCTAAGTTTAGTCTTACAAGCTATGAAGATCCTTTCTTGTGTATCCCTAATCCTTCTAAGAATGTAAATTCTTTTATGAAGGAAATGTTAGGTATGTGGATTGGTAGAGTGAGTGGATTTGGGACCAAGAGGTACAAGGTGTTTGATGCATGTGTGTCTTGGCATGATAGCTTCTATTATTGTAGGAGAATCAAACCTTTTAATGGAGTTGGTATATTTTATGGCTATTTTGTCAAAGATCTTACAACAAATGGTTTTGTTTTGAAGTGCCTTGTGAAAGATTTGTTAGACTTTTGTGCCTCCATATCATGTGCTTATATTTTGGACTCGTTAGAGTATGATCAAGGAAAATGTCTTGATGGGATGCACATTTGTGTTAGAAGAAAACTTGGTAACCATAACATTGCTTATGAAATTGAGTTCACAAGTGTAGTATGGTTAGGTTGGAAATCCTATGCTCTTTGCTTGATGCAAACTTCATTGTTTGATGATAGCATCCTAATCCCTAATGGCCGAATTTTTCCAATATTGTTATTACTTTATGATCACGATGATGGTATGATTGATGAGACCAAATATTCACTAGATATACTCCACCTAGTGATGTGCAAGCTAGACTATATAGCCCACAACACATTTGGTAAGCCTAGTCCAACTTCTAGAACTAAGATATTTGATTTGGACTCCCTCGATTTTGTAGGTACACTTGATTGGGATTTGAGGACAAATCCTTCAAAAGAAGGAGGGGATGATGTGAATCCGGGTGTCATAAAGAAGAATCGAAGAACCGGATTTGAGGACAAATCCTTTCACAAAGAAGGAGAGGATGATGTGAATCCAGGTATTCACAATCATAGAATGCAACGGTGTCGAGGGTCATGGGTTGATTGGGGTCCGAGAAGAGGGTGGAGACATGGCAAGGAGCCTGGCCGGATTGGGAAGTCTGATTCAAACTGGAATTTTCCTATGAAGATAAAGTCCAAATCCTCTCCTCAGACCATCATAGTATTCATCATCGAAAGAGCTTCACGTGGGTATCTTGCATGCCTCAATCGGATCCCGAATGAGGAAGTTATGATCGTTTTAAGAAAGTCGCGCAGTGCAGAACAAAACGCGCGGGCAGGCGTTTTTCCACCTGCAAGTAATAGTACTTTTTCTAACTTGGGCTTCCAAATTATTTTGAGCCCAAACCAAAACCAATTAAATAAAAAAAAAGCTTGAAGCCCAAATGTGGGATTTAAAGTAGACCAAGCCCAAAGCCCATTTTTTTTTCTCTTCTTCTTCTCTTCTCCTCCCCATGACCGACGGCTTTCCCTTCATCTTCGAGGAGACTCTCCATTTCCAACACCCTTCATCTTCTACCATTACTCCCACAAACCAAGAGTCACCCACTTCTTCTTCATTAACCTCTTCTCTAACTCCTCACCATTTGCACTCAACAAAAAAAAAAGAAGATAGAGAGGGAGACTTGCGAGAGAAATAGCCGAGAAGAAGGAGTTTGCTTTCACCATTTTTTGTTCAACCACCATCAAGTTTAAGCTCTTGAGGTATACTATCTTTTCCATCCTCAAAGCATGAGATTGTTATAGTCTTGCATAGTGTATATAACCATTATTATTGTTCCATGACAAAACCATGTAACAATCCTTAAGAATCAACCAAACGATCATCGTACGTGACCGAAACTAAGAAAGAACGTAACTTTATAACCATAACGCGTATTGCGGGTTGATTCGGGGTCGTTCGGGGTAGTTACGAATGAGAGGAAGTTACCGCCGGCGACGGGCAGCGACGGACATGCCGCGCTCGACGGTGCTGACGACATTCAGAGGCGGCACGGTTTGCGACCTCCGAGGCGACGACCGCGACGTTTCCTCCCCGGCGCTGGAGCAAGCGGCAACGATGGGTGAAGAGGGGTGGACGGCAGCAGCCCTCGGCGGACGGCAGCAGCTCCCGGCGGATTGCAGCAGCTCCTGATCTGCGGCAGCATCTTCCGGCGGGCAGGAGCACCTCCCGGCAACGATCGGTGACGGCTGGGGAGTCGACTTCCGCCGGCTGCTGCGATCGGCGAGCGGCAGAGAGAGAGACGGGGAGAAAGAAAGATAAGAGGAGAGAGAGAGAAGTGGGGTAGGAGAGTGAAGAAGATTGGGCCTCTTTTGTTTTTGTGAATTGGGCCTTGAATTAAATCTTTTTTTAGTTGGGCCCTTATAAATTATTGGAAGATTAAGTTGAGTTTTGGGCTCTTTTTTTTAATTGATGGGGCTCACTATTTAATTTTGGAGGAATAAGGTGGCTAAGAAATTTAATCTTGGGCCGGTAATTAAAATTTAATCGGGGGAAATTATTTAATTAATTTTCGTAAGACTTTTTGAAGAAGAATAATTTACCTAAGTATGAATTAATACTTTTTCTAACGGTAAATAATTACGGAAATTTAAAGTATACGCTTAAATAATTTTTAGAAATTATTTTCCGACGTCATGGAAAATACGAGGGGCCAATGAAGAAAAGAATGAGCGTAAGCGGCCGACCGGCGTCGCACGCGATGCCTTGGGCGGCCGCCGAATAACCAAAAATGCACAGAAACCGAGAAAGAAGATTTAAGGAATTTAATTAGAGTGCATGCATTCTTAATATCGTCGTTACCGAGAATTTATATGAATTTTATGTATTTTCCGAAAAGGTGGTTCGCACGCACGCTAAAAGTCGGAACGAGGAATTTTACGGAAATCCTAAGCTTTTGAGGTGGGCTTTATTACTTAAACTCTTTTATTTGAAATGATATGTTATGGTGAAATAAGGGTGGTTTAAAATAGTATGTCATGCCGTATTTGTTAATTATGGGGCCTAAAATATCTCCTACCATGTTTAGGATTTGTTTCCTTGAAGTATATTTCCTTGTGATAGATTTATTCCTTAAAAGATATTTCCTTATGGAATATGTTTCCTAGTTTGACTAGAATTAGGGCTCTCTAGTTACTTATAAATAGAGGTGCTCCCTCATTGTTAAATCATCCTGAAATTATATAGTGAAATCCCTGGCTTGGCATCGCCCCCAGACGTAGATACACATTGTATCGAACTGGGTAAACAACTTCTTGTGTTCATTCTCTTTCATATTCGTGATTTCCTGTGTTTATTTCCCAACAACTGGTATCAAGAGCCTAGGGTTTAAGAGGCAGAAATCACGATGGGGATCGACGAGAAAATTGCTGTAGAGAAGTTCGATGGATCTGATTTCGGATTTTGGAAGATGCAAATTGAGGATTACCTGTACGGTAAAGATCTCTGGAAGCCTTTAAAAACCAAACCTGAAAAGATGGAACATGAGGAGTGGGAGCTGCTGGACAGAAAAGCGATGAGCGCGATTAGTCTATCGTTGTCCAAGGATGTGGCTTATCACACGACTGCAGCAAAGTCGACATAGCAGATGATAAAGATCTTGGAGGACATGTATCAGAAACCATCAACGGCAAATAAGGTACATCTGATTAGACGATTGTTTAATTTTAGAATGCAAGAGGGAAAGCTGGTGCAACAACATCTCAACGAGTTCAACATGATTACTTCGCAACTGAACTCGGTTAATATAAAATTCGATGATGAAATTCATGCCCTGATTTTGCTATCGTCTCTGCCTGAGAGTTGGGCTGGCACAGTGACAGCAGTTACTGCTGCAGAGACAAAACTAACAGTTGACAGAGTAAGAGATCTGATGGTTGGTGAGGAAGTTCGCCGGAGAGAATCAGGATCTTCTACTTCGGGATCAGCACTGAATACAGAACAGAGAGGCAGATCGAAGGGAAAGCAAAATCGTGGAAGATCAAATTCCAGAGGAAGGAGTCAATCCAAGAAGGATTTGGATAAAGTTAAATGCTGGAATTGTGATGAGTTTGGGCATTTTAGAAATCAACGTGAGGCACCGAAGAAGTATAAGAATAAGGATCAGAAGGACAAGAAGACAGCAAACGCTACCATGTCTGATGACGATGGCGAGGCGTTGGTCTTGAGCGTCAGTAGTCCGATGGAAGGTACATCTGGCTGATGACGAGCCCTTAGATATCGTGGGAAAGGGAAACGTGAAGGTAGTGACGTCCAATGGATCCGTAATAAAACTGAATGGAGTCAGACACATTCCTGGATTGCAGAGAAGTTTGATTTCGATTGGGCAGCTTGTTGCAGAAGGGTACACCGTGACGTTTGGCTGCAACAATTGGAAGATTACCAAGGGAGCTATGATAGTAGCTCGAGGTAAGAAGGAGGGTACGTTGTATACCACAACTAACTCCAAAGATTGCATTGATATTGCAAGTGAGGCAAATAATGCAGATTTGTGGCACTGTCGTCTTGGCCACATGAGCGAGAAAGGGATGAAGATAATGTGTTCAAGAGGTTTACTGCCTGGCTTGAAAACTGTTGAAGTTGGCCTGTGCGAGGATTGCGTGTTTGGGAAACAGAAAAGGGTGAGTTTCTCAAGAGGAGGCAGAAAATTGAAGACACAGAAGTTGGAGATGGTCCACACTGATCTATGGGGACCAGCACCTGTGAAGTCCCTAGGAGGCTCTGAATATTATATGACTTTCATCGACGACTCTACTCGAAAGCTATGGGTTTATTTTCTGAAGAGTAAATCCGATGCGTTTGACGCTTTCAGGAAATGGAAAGCCCTTGTTGAAACTGAAACCGGGATGAAGGTGAAGTGTCTAAGATCCGATAATGGAGGAGAATATGAACTTGCAAAGTTCAAGGAATTCTGCGCCGAGAATGGAATCCGCATGGAGAAAACTGTGAAAGGAACTCCACAGCAGAATGGAATCGCAGAGCGCATGAACAGAACGTTGAATGAGCGAGCAAGATGCATGAGGTTGAAAAGTGGATTGCCAAAGAGTTTTTGGGCAGATGCAGTCAACACAGCTGCATTCCTAATTAATAGAGGTCCATCAGTTTCCTTGGAGTTTCGGATACCCGAGGAGGTTTGGACAGGAAAAGAGGTAAATCTATCTTTCCTACGCATCTTTGGTTGTGTTGCTTATGCTCATGTTAGTTCCGTTGAGAGAAGTAAGTTGGATGCTAAATCTATTAAGTGTACGTTCATTGGTTATGGAGGCGATGAGTTCGGTTATAGACTCTGGGATGAGCAGAACCGTAAGGTTATTCGCAGTAGAGATGTCATCTTCAATGAACAGGTATTGTACAAGGATAGATTGGAGGCGTCAAGTCCCAGCAGTTCTGAGCCACAAGTGGTCGAGCTAGACATCTCAAACTCGAGTGGGAGCAAGGAGAGTCAGAATGCTGAAGAGGTGCTTGAAGAAGAACCAAGCACTCCACCACCGACTATTCCGCTGCTTAAATCGACTAGAGAGCGACGTGCATGTAATACCCCGACTTTTCTACCTTTTTTTTTTTCTCCGAAACATTGTTTAAGTAGCTGAAAACTATGCCTTCAATTCTTTTCGATGATTAATAAAATGGGCTAAAGCCGTTAATAGAAATCGGGCCATGCTCGTTTCCATTCTTTTATCAAGCCAATTCTTTTCTAGAGGGAGCCCAATTATTAAGAGCCCAAGTGAGCCTCATTGTTATTGCAATCGCACAAAATCAGTCACTCCCTCTCCATGTATTACCCGCACACAATCAGTTACCACTCCCCCATGAATATAGCAACAAGAAAGGTGGATATGGAGAAGATCTCTACCGAAATTCCAACAAATGCAGTTTATTTAAGTACGCACAAGCCTCAATCTTTTCTCACAATCACAATCATTTTCACAACTTTCACAATACCAAAGAAACAGATAAGTCGAGAGGGCAAAGAAGAGTTTATCAAAGAAGTGAAGAATTAGGAAAAAAGAGAATGCAGAGAAACAAAATTTGGGGGAGAAATAGGAGACGGCAGTGGCGGCGAATTGTCACGGAGGAAGAGAACAACAACGAGCAGCAGCGGCGCGGCAGGCATTCTCGGTGGAGCAGCACGTCCTCAGCGGCTGCAGCGGGGCGGCAACGATCCAGCAGCGGTGGCGGTGATGTTTCGGGGCGGAGCAGCGGCTCCTCCCGGCGGCGGCATCTCCCGGCTGGATCGAACGACGACGGAGCAACGGCGGTGACTACGCAGCAGCGGCAACGATGGAGCAGCGGCGACGCGATTCCGACAGCAGCGGTGGCTCGGCTGGACGGCTGTGTAGACGACGCAGCCAGCAGAAGCTCTTCCCGGCAGCGACGGAGCAGAGGCGCGACAGCAGCGTCCTCTTCCGGCGGACACCCGGCGGAGAATTGAAGTCGGAGATGGAAAGGCGGCAGACGCCGGGATCGACGGGAGTGAGTTCCTTCTATTTGGCCGAAGAGAGAGAGAGAAAGGGAGAATTAGTGAGATGGAGGCCGAGAACGGAGGGATCGAGAGAGAAAGATGTTACACTCAATTTGTGATAGATATATGGAGATTCCAGATTTGGGGAGAGAGATGAATGGGGAAGAAGATGGGGATTGCAGGAGCTATAAATTGTAAGGGAGAGTTGTTGAATTGGGGGAGTGACCGTGGGGTTGAAAGAGAAGATGGGGAGTTGGGCTAGAATTAGTTTGGGCAGATTATCAAAGGCTGCTGTACGAAATTTTTATTTGGGCCTAAAGTGATTTAATTAGTTGGGCCTAGTCTATTAATTTTTGTTGAGCCATTGCATTAGTTGAAGGAAGACAAAATTAGTGATTGGGATAGAGTGATTTAATTAGGAGACTTGGGCCGCTCGTTTATTTGAGTTGGACTGGAATTTGTATATGAGAATGACGAGAGCTCGGACGGAGTCAATAGAAGGATAAATACGATGTGCTAAAGTCACTGAAAAAGAGATCAAATGGTAAGATTTATACATGTATGTATTGTTGAAATTTAATTTTTTCCCCTAAAGTCTAATTTTTGAGTATTATGTTCTTTTAAAAAAAAAAGGTGAATTTTTGCGTGCCATTTGAGAACGGAGCTGATTGACAAGTGAAGGATTTAAGAGAACGAGGTGGGCTTTCTTTTTAAATAAGGACTATGTCCTAAGTATATTTATTCTTGCGAAATATGTTTGTCATGCCATATTTTTGTGTTGCTATGGGACCTATCTGAAGTGGCTTTTGCCATGTATGGTTAATCGAATTCGGGTCTGACTAGGGAGTGAGTCCCTACTCAGGCTAGTGTACACCCCGTAGATCGTGCGCTATCTCTTTGAGTTGGCCGGTCTAGTGGCTTGGAATGTGGCCACATTCCTTGTCATGTATGTTCAGATATGGTATGGTGATGTTGATGATGTTGAGGTTGATGATGATGATGTTGGTGAAATGTTTTAGTGACTCGGGCCCTTTCAAAGTTAAAACCCCGAGGTCACTCGTTAATGGCATGATAAATATTTTTATTGAAAATGTTTTCGGCATGAGTCCACTGAGTGCATCAAGTACTCAGCCCTGCATTTCTTTTTTAAAAATTTGCAGGTTGAGCTGTGACGAGCGCGGTGGGTGTTGAGCAGAGCTGGTGAAGATTTGTGTTTGGTTTAAATGTTACGAATATATTGTGTCTTCATACATAATATTATTCTTCTCTCGAATGCTTCCGCTAAATATTGTTTCTTTTGAGTTCGAGTATAGTTGAGATATTTTCATTTGGAGTTGTTGATTGTTGAAATGATACTCTAATTTTATTCGAGCTATTCCCATTTGTTTCGGACTATGGTCGAGTTATGTTGTTTTCCCCTTTCTTCCCCGCTTCTTCAACCCTCCCCTAGTCGCGATCAACCGTGTTTTCTATCCTTAGAAAATGCGGGCGTGACAAAGTGGTATCAGAGCAATTTTTCTTTCCGCTCTGGACCCGAGAGTCTTTTTCAGTCTTAGTCTAGACTTGTTTCGCTAGACTAAAATAATAAATAAAATAAAATAAAATAAAAGAAGATAAAATAATAATTGTGTATTGAAGGCTCAACATCCCGCTTCGTCACGCTCAACCAAGAAAGAGGTAATATAATTTTTATGTGAAAATTTTTATGAGAACGTTTTGGAGAAAGGAAGACGAGAAAATTTTTGAGAAAGAAGGAGGAGAAAATTTTTATAAGAGGAGGAAGTAGAATCTTTGTGTGAGGGATTGATTTCGAGTTGAGAAGAGTATTTGTTGATGTTTGAGAAAAGAACGAGTTTTGATGAGAGACGATGGATTGTTTGTTTTTACATGAAAGATGAAAGTTGGTGTCCAAGTATGTTTTGAGTTTTGAGTCAAAACTTGGACTTCACAGTTGAAAGTGAAACGTTGAATTTTTTTGAGAAAAGTGTGAGTTTGAAGAAAATATTTGTTTTGAAAGTAAATGTGAAATGTGAAAGCGTTGTATTTTGGGAAGCGAAATGTTGTGTATTATGCTTGTTAGTTGAAGTATGAATGACTTTAAATATGATATTTGTTGATCTATGAGGTGGTGAAATGTGTTGTGAACGTAGAGTGCCTAAGACTAAGCTAGATGGTACGTGCGCGAACCATAGTTGTAAGTCGACAATTATCTATCGCTTTCCCGAGCGATGAAAATGAACGAGAAAGGGAAAGTGGGGTGAAATTCCTAGATTATCAAGATACGAGACAAGGAGATCGAGAGTAGAATGTTTGCCAGTGGACCATGGAACTTTTGCTATTTCTTTGGAATGGCGCGAAACGTTAAAGCAAGCTTAGTGTGTGAACCATTTTACTATTTTCTATCGTTTTTCGTGAACGATAAGAAAAAAGAATACGAGGAAGATTTCAAGAAGATGAGGACAGAGAATACGAAATGAAGCTTCAAACATGAAAAATATGCGAGACAAGAAGAGCTGATGCTAAGTGATGTAGCTATGCAATGACAAGAGATCATACTCGTGATGCAAATCAATATAGCATTATCTCACGTAATTTTGCTAAAAGCGGCGACACGATGGAGACGACCTTTATAGCAGGCAGAGAAGCACAAGGATGATTAAAAAGTTTTAAGAGAATGATTGTTATAATATGCAAGAATATTATTGAAGATATGGCTTTTGACTGACTACAATTATTTTGTTGTAATGACGTGATGAATATCAACTTGGAATCCACGGTTTCTTAGAACGATGTTACCATGTTCGGCCTCAGAAAGACGAGCAAGGGAGTGTGGCTTTCGTAGCTAGAATGAATGATTTTAATCAACAGTACTTACTTGGATTCTAAGAAATATTTTTTGGAACCTTTCAATTAACGTTGAGCCCTTGTCTATTTAAGACCTTGTTTGACTCACAACTCGCAAGTAATGCCCATTATTTCTTTTCTTATATCGAGTCATGACTCACTTTCAGGTGCTTGCCTTTGTAACTTTGGACATCTTGATTAGTATTCTTTTTTGATTCATCTTTCGTGAGGACAATATTTTGACCGTATGAGCTTCTGTCGTTGACCTTCATTCCTAAAGTTGTTTGCAGTTATGACCTTCAGTATGATCACATCCCCATACATGTTTCTTCAAAGGATGAAATATTCTTCTTGGAACTTTTGTACACCTTTTATTTCGTAACTATGCATGTGGCAAGTTCTTTCTTGCAGAAGTGAAATTCTTTTTAGCTCAGTTTCACTACATATATTGTTCATGCAATGATTTTTCTTTCTTGCAACACCAAGTTAAGGCTATCGTGTTCTATTTTTCCTTAACGTGTTTGATCTAGCCGATTTTCCTAAAAAGTTCACTTCACGTCGGTTGCAAACCTGTGAATCCATTGAGGTGATTTCATTTTTCAATAGCATGATGTCGTCGAACCATGAACAGTGCTACTTCATGACATTTGTCTATGCTTCTAAACCCTCCCACGATTGATCATCTCATGTCATGACATGTTGAACCATCATTCATTGGTGCCGAATTTTGCAAATTTTATTTGACAATTGAAATATCTTATTTGGCAGCCTGCTATGGAATTTGAGACTTAATTCAGTTTCATCCTGTTTTCAAGACCTATCTCATATTCTTTCTAGCTCTCATCAGAAGTAAATTCCCAAGCTCTATGGATTTTTTTTTTGATACCGTTTAAACCATTTAATTCTCAGATTGGATGTGTTAAGTTCAATGGGTTTAGTCATCGCTTTGTTTACAAACCAATTTTCTCAAGTTGGTGATGAGATTAAGAAGAGTCGAGCAAGAAATGTTGTTCTTGTTTTCTTGATCAATTCTGCAGCCTTTCTGCTTAAGACACTTTCAGCAGTGTTGCTACAATTTTGAGATCAGTTCATATCCAAGTAAAGACTGCTTGATCAATTTTTGAGTTCTTGATACTAGACTTGGAGGAAAGGGTGAGGTTGAGCTTTTCGAATGCACAAGGGGGAATAAGTTTTTATAATCAGACATGCGTAAAAGTGATACACCCACTAGAGGCATCGATATAACCAAGAACACGAGGTGTTAAATATTCAGCAATGGTTATTAATTTTAAAGCGATACGAGGAAGCTGCTTGGAAATTGGATTACAAGTTCATGGAGAAATATTTTATTAGAATGATGTAAGCAAATTTCGGGACGAAATTTTTGTTAAGATGGGTAGATTGTAATACCCCGACTTTTCTACCTTTTTTTTTTTCTCCGAAACATTGTTTAAGTAGCTGAAAACTATGCCTTCAATTCTTTTCGATGATTAATAAAATGGGCTAAAGCCGTTAATAGAAATCGGGCCATGCTCGTTTCCATTCTTTTATCAAGCCAATTCTTTTCTAGAGGGAGCCCAATTATTAAGAGCCCAAGTGAGCCTCATTGTTATTGCAATCGCACAAAATCAGTCACTCCCTCTCCATGTATTACCCGCACACAATCAGTTACCACTCCCCCATGAATATAGCAACAAGAAAGGTGGATATGGAGAAGATCTCTACCGAAATTCCAACAAATGCAGTTTATTTAAGTACGCACAAGCCTCAATCTTTTCTCACAATCACAATCATTTTCACAACTTTCACAATACCAAAGAAACAGATAAGTCGAGAGGGCAAAGAAGAGTTTATCAAAGAAGTGAAGAATTAGGAAAAAAGAGAATGCAGAGAAACAAAATTTGGGGGAGAAATAGGAGACGGCAGTGGCGGCGAATTGTCACGGAGGAAGAGAACAACAACGAGCAGCAGCGGCGCGGCAGGCATTCTCGGTGGAGCAGCACGTCCTCAGCGGCTGCAGCGGGGCGGCAACGATCCAGCAGCGGTGGCGGTGATGTTTCGGGGCGGAGCAGCGGCTCCTCCCGGCGGCGGCATCTCCCGGCTGGATCGAACGACGACGGAGCAACGGCGGTGACTACGCAGCAGCGGCAACGATGGAGCAGCGGCGACGCGATTCCGACAGCAGCGGTGGCTCGGCTGGACGGCTGTGTAGACGACGCAGCCAGCAGAAGCTCTTCCCGGCAGCGACGGAGCAGAGGCGCGACAGCAGCGTCCTCTTCCGGCGGACACCCGGCGGAGAATTGAAGTCGGAGATGGAAAGGCGGCAGACGCCGGGATCGACGGGAGTGAGTTCCTTCTATTTGGCCGAAGAGAGAGAGAGAAAGGGAGAATTAGTGAGATGGAGGCCGAGAACGGAGGGATCGAGAGAGAAAGATGTTACACTCAATTTGTGATAGATATATGGAGATTCCAGATTTGGGGAGAGAGATGAATGGGGAAGAAGATGGGGATTGCAGGAGCTATAAATTGTAAGGGAGAGTTGTTGAATTGGGGGAGTGACCGTGGGGTTGAAAGAGAAGATGGGGAGTTGGGCTAGAATTAGTTTGGGCAGATTATCAAAGGCTGCTGTACGAAATTTTTATTTGGGCCTAAAGTGATTTAATTAGTTGGGCCTAGTCTATTAATTTTTGTTGAGCCATTGCATTAGTTGAAGGAAGACAAAATTAGTGATTGGGATAGAGTGATTTAATTAGGAGACTTGGGCCGCTCGTTTATTTGAGTTGGACTGGAATTTGTATATGAGAATGACGAGAGCTCGGACGGAGTCAATAGAAGGATAAATACGATGTGCTAAAGTCACTGAAAAAGAGATCAAATGGTAAGATTTATACATGTATGTATTGTTGAAATTTAATTTTTTCCCCTAAAGTCTAATTTTTGAGTATTATGTTCTTTTAAAAAAAAAAGGTGAATTTTTGCGTGCCATTTGAGAACGGAGCTGATTGACAAGTGAAGGATTTAAGAGAACGAGGTGGGCTTTCTTTTTAAATAAGGACTATGTCCTAAGTATATTTATTCTTGCGAAATATGTTTGTCATGCCATATTTTTGTGTTGCTATGGGACCTATCTGAAGTGGCTTTTGCCATGTATGGTTAATCGAATTCGGGTCTGACTAGGGAGTGAGTCCCTACTCAGGCTAGTGTACACCCCGTAGATCGTGCGCTATCTCTTTGAGTTGGCCGGTCTAGTGGCTTGGAATGTGGCCACATTCCTTGTCATGTATGTTCAGATATGGTATGGTGATGTTGATGATGTTGAGGTTGATGATGATGATGTTGGTGAAATGTTTTAGTGACTCGGGCCCTTTCAAAGTTAAAACCCCGAGGTCACTCGTTAATGGCATGATAAATATTTTTATTGAAAATGTTTTCGGCATGAGTCCACTGAGTGCATCAAGTACTCAGCCCTGCATTTCTTTTTTAAAAATTTGCAGGTTGAGCTGTGACGAGCGCGGTGGGTGTTGAGCAGAGCTGGTGAAGATTTGTGTTTGGTTTAAATGTTACGAATATATTGTGTCTTCATACATAATATTATTCTTCTCTCGAATGCTTCCGCTAAATATTGTTTCTTTTGAGTTCGAGTATAGTTGAGATATTTTCATTTGGAGTTGTTGATTGTTGAAATGATACTCTAATTTTATTCGAGCTATTCCCATTTGTTTCGGACTATGGTCGAGTTATGTTGTTTTCCCCTTTCTTCCCCGCTTCTTCAACCCTCCCCTAGTCGCGATCAACCGTGTTTTCTATCCTTAGAAAATGCGGGCGTGACAGTGCACCTAATAGGTACTCGCCCTCTAATTTCTATTTGTTACTTACTGATGGTGGTGAGCCCGAGTGTTATTCAGAGGCAGGAGAAGGCCCTGATAAACGAAGGTGGAAAATTGCCATGGATGACGAGTTTGCCTCTCTTCTCCTAAATGGCACATGGGAGCTTGTGGAACTTCCTAAAGGGAAAAAGGCATTGCATTGCAAGTGGGTCTATCGAATCAAAGGTGAAGCTGATGGTAGCAAGCGCTACAAGGCTAGGCTGGTTGTCAAGGGATTTGAGCAACGATACGGTATTGATTATACAGATGTGTTCACTCCTGTTGTGAAACTAACTACTATTCGTTTAGTGTTGAGTATGGTAGTTGCAGAAAATCTATTGTTACATCAGATGGATGTAAAGACGACATTCCTTCATGGTGATTTGGAGGATGAGTTGTATATGACACAGCTTGAAGGATTCATAGTAAAAGGAATGGAAAACCTTGTATGCAAGTTGAAGAAGAGCTTGTATGGTTTAAAGCAAGCTCCAAAGCAGTGGTACAAGAAGTTTGATGGATTCATGATAGAGATTGGCTATAAAAGATGCTACGCTGACCATTGTTGTTACTACAAGAGGTTTGACAAGAGCTATCTTATTCTGTTATTATATGTTGATGATATGTTGATCGCAGGAGGTGATCAAAAGGAGATGGATAAGTTGAAAAGGTAATTGTCTGAACGATTCTCCATGAAAGATCTTGGAGAGGCTAATCAAATTTTGGGCATGAGAATCGAGCGTGACAAGGTGGCAGGAAAATTGTATCTTTCGCAAGCTGCTTACATTGGTAAGGTTTTGGAAAGATTCAACATGGATAATTCGAAGCCAGTAAGTGTGCCTTTGGGCAGTCACTTTAAGCTGTCGAAGAAGGAGTCGCCGAGTACAAAAGAAGAACGTGCTGAAATGAAGAAAATTCCTTATGCTTCAGCAATTGGCAGTATTATGTATGCAATGGTGTGTACGAGGCCTGATATTGCACAAGCAGTGGGAGTAGTGAGCCGGTTCATGGGTGATCCGGGCAAGCAACATTGGGAAGCAGTTAAATGGATCCTTCGATACTTGAGAGGTACTACAGAAAGCGTCTTATGTTTCAATGGCAAGAATGTCGAGCTGGCAGGTTATGTGGATGCAGACTTGGCGTCCAATGATCTTGATGGGAGAAGAAGCACAACCGGGTATGTATTTACTTATGGTGGTACTGCTATTTCATGGACTTCTAAGTTGCAGAAGACTGTTGCTTTGTCTACTACGAAGGCTGAATATGTAGCTGCGACAGAGGCAAGCAAGGAGATGGTGTGGTTGCAGAGTTTCTTAGATGAACTTGGGAAGGAGAACAAGAGTAGCATACTCAACAGTGATAGTCAGAGTGCTATTTTCTTGGCGAAGAATCCAGCGTTTCATTCTAGGACAAAGCATGTGGAGTTGAAATATCATTACATCCGACACCTAGTGGAGATGAAAATCCTGCAACTTGTGAAGATACTTGGAAATGAGAATCCTGCAGACATGTTTACTAAGGTGGTGACCTTAGAGAAATTGAAGCTATGCATAGCTTCAATTGGCCTTAGAACTTGAAGAGAAGGTTAGGCGATGCTAAGCGGATGAAGGGATGAGATCACGAGGAAATGGTTGTTTAGGAGTTGTTAGTCTCCAAGTGGGAGATTGTTAATTATGGAGCCTAAAATATCTCCTACCATGTTTAGGATTTGTTTCCTTGAAGTATATTTCCTTGTGATAGATTTATTCCTTAAAAGATATTTCCTTATGGAATATGTTTCCTAGTTTGACTAGAATTAGGGCTCTCTAGTTACTTATAAATAGAGGTGCTCCCTCATTGTTAAATCATCCTGAAATTATATAGTGAAATCCCTGGCTTGGCATCGCCCCCAGACGTAGATACACATTGTATCGAACTGGGTAAACAACTTCTTGTGTTCATTCTCTTTCATATTCGTGATTTCCTGTGTTTATTTCCCAACAGTATTTTATGTTTTGAATTGTCTATCTGATTGTCTACTGGGATAATATCCTACTAGACTTTTATAGTTAACGAATTTGGGTCTGACTAGGGAGTGAGTCCCTACTCGGACTAGTGCACTGATAGGGATCGTGAGCCGTCCCCTAGGTCGGCCGGTCCAGTGATCGAGTTTGTGGCCACATTCTCGTTTCACATGATGGTTCAGATATGGTATATGATGGAGGATGATGTTAGTCCGCGCGGACACTTTTTAAAGAAATGGATTTTAGTGTTTCTCGGCATTTGAAAGAAAAACCCTGGATTCACTCGATGATGGCTTGACATATCTTAACGATGAATGTTTTCGGGCATGAGTTTACTGGGTGCATCAAGTACTCAGCCCCTGCATATGTTTTCTCTATGTGTAGGTTGAGCGAGGTCGGGAGGCGGAGGATGTTGAGTGATGATTCAAGAACTGGTCCGGTTACTATTATGTCTTCATACATAGTAGTAGCTAAACTCTCATTTTGCTTCCGCTATTCTACGTTTTAAGAATTTCTTTTATTTCCATTGGATTGTCAAACTATGTCATTCATGTTATGTACTTTCGAGATTTGAAACTTTGAATAAATGAAATTTCATCTTTGATCGTTAAGTTGCATTGTCTTGATTGTTTCCCCCCTTCTTCCCCGCTTCTTAATTCCCCCACTAGTCGCGATCCACAGTGCTTTCTATCCTTAGGAAGTGCGGTCGTGACAGAATGGTATCAGAGCAATTTTTCCTTCCGCTCTGGACCGAGAGTCATTTATTCAATCTAGTCTAGACTCGTTTCGCTAGACTAAAAGAGTATTCGCTTAACACTCAACACTCCGTCTCACCGCGCTCAACGCGAAAGAAGGCAAAAGTTTGAAACGAAGTATATTAGAAGTGATAGAACGAACGGGGCGCAGAAGGGCGCGATTTCCAAAGAATGATGAGGTGACGAGGCAAGGATAACCTTGTGAAACACGATTGTGATAGATTGAAGGTTAGACGAAGTTGCAAAAGTACCATGTTTATAAAATACGAAACATCTATCCTTAGATGTTAATAAAAAAAAAAGAAAAGAATTGTTATGACTTTTCCTTTTGGAAATCGACAGGTATGCACGGTAACACGGATGACGTTCTTTGCGCGTTTTGTCTTTTCTACCTTGCTTTGTTTTTTTTTCTGCGACTGGTTGCTAAGGGGACTCACTTTTATGTAGATGGCGATCATGATCCACGCACCGTTAAGGGGAAGGTACGTCGAGAATGGATTGCGGGCGGTGGAAATGTATCGCGGGTTCGAGAGGGACGAGAGGGCCCCTTTGATATCTTATGTCGCCGATTACTTGACATTATGGCGGGATGCTCATGGCTGTGGAGTGATGCACTATGAGGGAATCAAGAGATTGATTGATGGACTACCGGCACCTTGGAATAGGTGGGCCGACGAGGCTTCACGGTCATACGTCTGGCATAAGCTTCCCGACTACAGCATGCAAGGGGACATGCATGGTTTTGTGAAGGTTCTATTGAAAGCACTGGTTGATGCTCGTAATGGACCACCCCCCCTATGCTCCTCCTAGGAAGGAGGCATCCTCATCGAGTCGCAGCCCTTACAGTGGGGGTAGGTATGAGAGTGAGACGCCGCAACCAAACTTCCCCAAGAGGAGAAGGCTTGGGATGCGCACCTCCGCACCTCCCGCGACGGAAGTTCTTGTGGTCGATAAGCATATCGACGTCGCTACTTATGTGCGGGAGAATGATGAGGAAGAAGAGGAAGATCCTCTCGAGGATGAGGAAGACCCCGAAGAAGAGCCCCTTGAAAGGGAGGTTGAGGTTGACAGTGTGGAAGGGGCGAATTACGAGAGAGCTCCCGAGGAGTAGTGTTTTCTTTACCGTTTGCTAGCTTTTGAACGTTTTGTTTTGACGAACTATGTAATAGTTTCTCTTGATGTTTGTTTTCTTTCCTTGTTTCAAAGACCTTGTGGAAACACGTACTTGCTTGGTTTTAAGTTAATAAAGCTTCCCGTTGTTTTATCGTGGTGTTCGTTTACCTTGTTATGTTTGGGAAAGTTGGTGTTATCGCTTTTGGAAAAGTTGTGTGGTGTGGTGTGGTGATGGTAAAATTGGACTTTCGTACTAACGTATATGTTGAACAGAATGCCTCCCCGACGTGCAGCCGTTCACCACGAGAATGAAGCAAGCAACGAGACCCAAAGCAGTATGGGTCCTGAAGGACAACCACCACCACCACCTCCACCACCGCCACAGCCGGAACGGAACATCGAGAAGGAGTTCCGAAAGGAACGTCCTCCCGTGTTTGACGGAATGGGAGATCCAACCAAGGCCGAGACCTGGATTCGGGCCATAGAACGCATCTTTAAGTTCTTAAGGTGCACCGACCAGGAGCGCCTCTCGTGCGTGACTTACCAGCTCACCGGGTCCGCAGAGTTTTGGTGGGAGACTAAGCAGCGGACAATGACACAGGAACGGTTAGACACCCTGACGTGGGAAGACTTTAAGGAGGAACTGTATGACAAGTACATTCCAAGGAGCTATCGCAAGGCTAAGGAGGCCGAGTTCTACAATCTGAAACAGGGGCGGATGACTGTGACAGAATATGACCGTGCCCTATGTGACATGTCTCGGTACGCACCGGAGCAGGTAAACACAGATGAGAAGATGGCGGAAAAGTTTTGTGCCGGTCAGAGGCACGAAATCAGGATGGCTTTGGCATGCCGTGGAAGACTCTCGTATGCCGAGTCATTGTCCCGTGCACTAGATGTGGAGGAAGCGATGCCACGGGAAAAGACAGTTACACCCACTACTCCGACACCGCCGACCCCACAGCAGAATTTCCTGGACAAGAGGAAATGGGACGGGAACCGCGCACCCTTTGACAACAAGAGGTTCCAGAGTACCCCAAACTCTTCCCAGGGAAAAGGAAAGCAAGCTGCTCCATTCCAAGGTGGAGATTTCCGCCAGAGAGCACCTCTTTGTGCCAATTGTCAGAGGAACCACATGGGAGAATGCAGAGTCGGGACCAACGTGTGCTATAAGTGTGGCGGAGTTGGACACTTCGCCAAAGAGTGCCCGAGCAACAACAATACTGGAGGTGGGGGAACGCCGAACGGACCTCGAGGGAATCCTACACCACCTCAGCAGCAGCAGCAGCAACGTCGCCAACCATACCCGACTCAAGCTAGGGCCTATGCCTTGGGACGCAAGCAAGCTAAAGCCCCACAGGGGGAGCCAAAACAGGAAAATCTGGAAGGTATGGGAACACTACTTGACATGCCTGTTGCTGTTCTGTTTGATACGGGTGCGTCGCTCTCCTTTATATCGCACTCTTGCGTGACTGCTTTAAGACTGCCTGTTGTTGAACTTGAACATAAGATGAATGTGAACTCACCGGTAGGAGGCCTTGTAGAAATTTCACAATCTTGCTCGAACATAGAACTCATGGTGGAAGAACTTAGCTTAGTGGCTCACAACTTGCATGTTATGCCGATGGATAACGTCGACATTATTCTAGGGATGGACTGGCTAGCTGAGAACTATGCCACTATCCGATGCCAAGAGAGACAAATCTCATTACAAACCCCGGGGAAGGAGCCCTCTACCTTCCACGGAATTTCGATGAATCAGCGAACTTGTGTGATATCGGCACTTCAAGCAACTACGATGATTAGAAAGGGGCATCCGGCCTATCTTGTGTATCTACAGGGACATGACAAGAAAGAGAGGAAAGTTGAAGATGTGGCAGTGGTACGTGAGTTTCCCGACGTATTTCCCGATGCGTTGCCAGGCCCTCCGCCTGATCGACAGTTGGAGTTTACTATCGATCTGGAACCAGGAGCCGCACCAGTGTCGAAAGCACCCTATAGGATGGCGCCGAAGGAGTTGGAAGAACTCAAAATAGAATTACTGGACTTGGGTTTTATCCGACCGAGTGTGTCGCCATGGGGAGCACCGGTGCTGTTTGTGAAGAAGAAAGACGGGACACTGAGGATGTGCATAGACTACCGGGAATTGAACAAGTTAACTCTCAAGAACAAGTATCCTCTGCCGAGAATAGACGACCTATTCGATCAACTCAGGGGAGCAGGAGTATTCTCGAAAATGGATTTAAGGTCGGGATATCACCAGTTGAGGGTACGAAGGGAGGACATACCCAAGACGGCATTCCGAACGAGGTATGGGCATTATGAGTTTGTAGTAATGCCGTTTGGACTGACAAATGCACCAGCAGTATTTATGGATTTAATGAATCGAGTATTCCATCCATACTTGGACAAGTTCGTCCTGCTGTTCATAGATGATGTACTGGTTTACTCGAAGAATGAAAAAGAACATGGGGAGCACCTAAGGATCACGTTGGAAACACTCAGAACGGAAAAGTTGTACGCCAACTTCAGTAAGTGTGAATTCTGGCTAAAGGAAGTGAATTTTCTGGGGCATATTGTGACGGCCGAAGGGATTCGAGTTGACCCTGCAAAGGTGGAGGCCGTACAACAGTGGAAGGCACCGAAGACCCCAAACGAGATCCGGAGTTTCCTTGGACTGGCAGGATACTACCGGAGATTTATTGAAGGATTTTCTAAAATCGCAAGGCCAATGACTCAACAACTGAAGAAAGGGACCAAGGTCAATTGGACACCGGAGTGTGAAACTAGTTTCCAATTGTTGAAGGAGAAGTTGACCACTGCACCTATTCTAGCCGTGCCGGAACCGGGAGTAGACTATGTGGTTTACACCGATGCGTCGAAGGTTGGACTGGGGTGTGTTTTGATGCAGAATGGTAAGGTGATTGCCTATGCTTCGCGGCAGTTGTGGCCACACGAGTTGAACTACCCTACTCATGACTTAGAACTAGCGGCTGTTGTGCATGCATTGAAGATTTGGAGGCACCATCTCTACGGAGTTCGGTGTGAGATTTTTACAGATCACAAGAGTCTGAAATACTTCTTTGAACAGAAAGACTTGAATATGAGGCAACGCAGATGGCTTGAACTAGTCAAGGATTATGACTGTGGCATTAACTATCACCCGGGCAAAGCAAACGTAGTGGCGGATGCTTTGAGCCGGAAAGCTCAACCGCAGTTGGCTACTTTTCTCACTCAAGAAGCGGAATTGATTCGTGATTTTAGCAAGATACGATTGGAGGTAGTGAGAGCTCCGGAGACCGTGAAGGGAAAGATTGCCACCTTGGTAATTACATCCGATCTACGGACAAAGATAATAGAAGGGCAGCGAAATGATGAAAATTCAGAGAAAGTTCGACTGAAGGTGAGAAAGGGCGAACAAGAGAAGTTTAGAGAGGAGGCTGATAATGCTCTCTCCTACGAGGGGAGACTGTGTGTGCCAAGCGACGAAGGACTTCGAAATGAAATTCTGACCGAGGCACACGAGACTCCATACACCGCTCATCCTGGAAGTACAAAGATGTACCAAGACTTGAAGGGATCATTCTGGTGGGATGGAATGAAGAGGGACATAGCTTCGTTTGTGGAAAGATGTTTGGCGTGTCAACAAGTAAAAGCTTTACATCAACGACCCTATGAAAAGTTGCAACCGCTAGAGATACCAGAATGGAAATGGGAACATATCGCCATGGACTTTGTGGCGGGATTACCAAAGACCCGGCAAGGGAATACGGCCATTTGGGTAATCATAGACCGCCTCACCAAGAGTGCGTATTTTATACCCATCCCTATAACACATGGATCCGACAAGCTAGCTCGGATTTATGTGAAAGAAATCATTCGGCTACATGGAGTGCCAGTGACAATCACGTCGGACCGAGACACCAGGTTCACTTCAAGATTTTGGATAAGTTTGCAACGAGAGCTTGGTACACGACTAAATTTTAGTACTGCTTTCCATCCACAAACCGATGGACAGTCCGAGAGAACGATTCAAACTCTCGAGGACATGTTGAGAGCCGTGGTTCTTGACAGATGAGAAAATTGGGAAGTTGTACTACTGTTGATCGAGTTTGCCTACAATAACAGTTTCCAGGCGACGATAAATATGGCCCCATATGAAGCATTGTATGGAAGGAAATGTAGATCACCACTCTACTGGGATGAGGTTGGTGAGAGAAGAATACTCGGGCCAGATTCAGTAGAAGAAATGATTGAAATTGTGCGACAAATTCGTCAGAGGATAAAAGAAGCTCAAGACCGACAGAAGTCGTATGCTGATGTTCGGCGTACAGATTTACAGTTCAATACGGGAGATAAGGTGTTCTTGAAAGTATCTCCGTCGAAAGGGATAACGAGGTTTGGTGTAAAGAGGAAGTTGAAGCCACGATACGTAGGGCCTTATGAAATCCTTTAGAAGGTGGGACCCGTAGCGTATAGGTTGGCACTACTACCAAGTTTTGGGACTGTGCATAACGTTTTCCATGTGTCTCAATTACGAAAGTATATGTTCGATCCCAAACACGTGGTGCATCAAGAGGAAATGATTTTGAATCCTGACTTGAGTTATGAGGAAAAGCCCGAAGCTATTCTGGACAGGAAAGTGCAGGAATTGAGGAATAAATCGATCGCGTCCGTGAAAGTACTTTGGAAACATCATGGTCATGAGGAGGCCACTTGGGAACTCGAGGATAAAATGAAAGAGAAATACCCGGAGCTTTTCGTTACGAATGAGTAAATTTCGGGATGAAATTTCTGTTAAGGTGGGTAGAATGTAACACCCGTACCTTAAATAAGAAATTAATGTTATGTAACGAATTAAGTGATAAAATTATTCCGAGATGCTGTGCTTCTCGATAAATGTGATATGAAAAAAAAATTATGGTTTATGTGTTAAATGTGAAAAGGAGCGTGCTTAATTGTTTAATTGTGAACGTTGGGAGACATGTTGAAGGTCTCGTTGAAAGAAGGACGATGAAATTTCTATTCTTGGCAAGACAAATGAATTTATGTGGAAAGGAATATACGTTTATGGAAGATGACGCGCGAAAATCGAGGAACGGTCGAAGAAAATATATTTGGAACAACACCAAATATAAATGATGCCGTTAAACGTACTTTAATTTTTGGTTGTGAAGAACGAGATAACAAAATTAAATAAAGACATGTGAATTTTAATTATCGAAGGAAAATACGAAAATATAAAGTATGAATTTATTTTGGACTTTTTCAAAATAAATTAGAGTCCAATTACCTACAAAATAATTTGGATTCTAATCACTCTTTTAAATCCACCAAGTAATAGTACTTTTTCTAACTTGGGCTTCCAAATTATTTTGAGCCCAAACCAAAACCAATTAAATAAAAAAAAAGCTTGAAGCCCAAATGTGGGATTTAAAGTAGACCAAGCCCAAACCCCATTTTTTTTTCTCTTCTTTTTCTCTTCTCCTCCCCATGACCGACGGCTTTCCCTTCATCTTGGAGGAGACTCTCCATTTCCAACACCCTTCATCTTCTACCATTACTCCCACAAACCAAGAGTCACCCACTTCTTCTTCATTAACCTCTTCTCTAACTCCTCACCATTTGCACTCAACAAAAAAAAAAAAAAGGAGAGAGAGGGAGACTTGCGAGAGAAATAGCCGAGAGGAATGAGGGAGAAGAAGGAGTTTGCTTTCACCATTTTTTGTTCAACCACCATCAAGTTTAAGCTCTTGAGGTATACTATCTTTTCCATCCTCAAAGCATGAGATTGTTATAGTCTTGCGTAGTGTATATAACCATTATTATTGTTCCATGACAAAACCATGTAACAATCCTTAAGAATCAACCAAACGATCGTCGTACGTGACCGAAACTAAGAAAGAACGTAACTTTATAACCATAACGCGTGTTGCGGGTTGATTCGGGGTGGGGTCGTTCGGGGTAGTTTCGAATGAGAGGAAGTTACCGCCGGCGAAGGGCAGCGACAGATATGCCGCACTCGACGGTGCTGACGACATTCAGAGGCGGCACGGTTTGCGGCCTCCTAGGCGACGACCGCGACGTTTCCTCCCCGGCGCTGGAGCAAGCGGCGATGACGGGTGAAGAGGGGTAGACGGCAGCAGCCCTCGGCGGACGGCAGCAGCTCCCGGTTGATTGCAGCAGCTCCTGATCTGTGGCAACATCTTCCGGCGGGCAGGAGCACCTCCCGGCAACGATCGGTGACGGCTGGGGAGTCGACTTCCGTCGGCTGCTGCGATCGGCGAGCGGCAGAGAGAGAGACGGGGAGAGAGAAAGATAAGAGGAGAGAGAGAGAAGTGGGGTAGGAGAGTGAAGAAGATTGGGCCTCTTTTGTTTTTGTGAATTGGGCCTTGAATTAAATCTTTTTTTAGTTGGGCCATTATAAATTATTGGAAGATTAAGTTGAGTTTTGGGCTCTTTTTTTTAATTGATGGGGCTCACTATTTAATTTTAGAGGAATAAGGTGGCTAAGAAATTTAATCTTGGGCCGGTAATTAAAATTTAATCAGGGGAAATTATTTAATTAATTTCCGTATGACTTTTTGAAGAAGAATAATTTACCTAAGTATGAATTAATACTTTTTTTAACGGTAAATAATTACGGAAATTTAAAGTATACGCTTAAATAATTTTTAGAAATTATTTTCCGACGTCATGGAAAATACGAGGGGCCAACGAAGAAAAGAACGAGCGTAAGCGGCCGACCGGCGTCGCACGCGACGCCTTGGGCGGCCGCCGAATAACCAAAAATGCACGGAAACCGAGAAAGAAGATTTAAGGAATTTAACTAGAGTGCATGCATTCTTAATATCGTCGTTACCGAGAATTTATATGAATTTTATGTATTTTCCGAAAAGGTGGTTCGCACGCACGCTAAAAGTCGGAACGAGGAATTTTACGGAAATCCTAAGCTTTTGAGGTGGGATTTATTACTTAAACTCTTTTATTTGAAATGATATGTTATGGTGAAATAAGGGTGGTTTAAAATAGTATGTCATGCCGTATTTTATGTTTTGAATTGTCTATCTGATTGTCTACTGGGATAATATCCTACTAGACTTTTATAGTTAACGAATTCGGGTCTGACTAGGGAGTGAGTCCCTACTCGGACTAGTGCACTGATAGGGATCGTGAGCCGTCCCCTAGGTCGGCCGGTCCAGTGATCGAGTTTGTGGCCACATTCTCGTTTCACATGATGGTTCAGATATGGTATATAATGGAGGATGATGTTAGTCCGCGCGGACACTTTTTTAAAGAAATGGATTTTAGTGTTTCTCGGCCTTTGAAAGAAAAACCCGGGATTCACTCGATGATGGCTTGACATATCTTAACGATGAATGTTTTCGGGCATGAGTTTACTGGGTGCATCAAGTACTCAGCCCCTGCAAATGTTTTCTCTATGTGCAGGTTGAGCGAGGTCGGGAGGCGGAGGATGTTGAGTGATGATTCAAGAACTGGTCCGGTTACTATTATGTCTTCATACATAGTAGTAGCTAAACTCTCATTTTGCTTCCACTATTCTACGTTTTAAGAATTTCTTTTATTTCCATTGGATTGTCAAACTATGTCATTCATGTTATGTACTTTCGAGATTTGAAACTTTGAATAAATGAAATTTCATCTTTGATCGTTAAGTTGCATTGTCTTGATTGTTTCCCCCCTTCTTCCCCGCTTCTTAATTCCCCCACTAGTCGCGATCCACCGTGCTTTCTATCCTTAGGAAGTGCGGTCGTGACAATATCATGTGCTTATATTTTGGAGTCGTTAGAGTATGATCAAGGAAAATGTCTTGATGGGATGCACATTTGTGTTAGAAGAAAACTTGGTAACCATAACATTGCTTATGAAATTGAGTTCACAAGTGTAGTATGGTTAGGTTGGAAATCATATGCTCTTTGCTTGATGCAAACTTCATTGTTTAATGATAGCATCCTAATCCCTAATGGCCGAATTTTTCCAATATTGTTATTACTTTATGATCACGATGATGGTATGATTGATGAGACCATATATTCACTAGATATACTCCACCTAGTGATGTGCAAGCTAGACTATATAGCCCACAACACATTTGGTAAGCCTAGTCCAACTTCTAGAACTATGATATTTGATTTGGACACCCTCGATTTTGTAGGTACACTTGATTGGGATTTGAGGACAAATCCTTCAAAAGAAGGAGGGGATGATGTGAATCCGGGTGTCATAAAGAAGAATCAAAGAACCGAATTTGAGGACAAATCCTTTTACAAAGAAGGAGAGGATGATGTGAATCCAGGTATTCACAATCATAGAATGTAACGATGTCGAGGGTCATGGGTTGATTGGGGTCCGAGAAGAGGGTGGAGACATGGCAAGGAGCCTAGCCGGATTGGGTGGTCTGATTCAAACTGGAATTTGCCTATGAAGATAAAGTCCAAATCCTCTCCTCAGACCATCATAGTCTTCAACGTCGAAAGAGCTTCACGTGGGTATCTTGCACGCCTCAATCGGAGCCCGAATGAGGAAGTTATGATCGTTTTAAGAAAGTCGCGCAGTGCAGAACAAAACGCGCGGGCGGGCGTTTTTCCACATGCAAAATGCCCGATCGGGCGTTTTTGTCGAGAGATCAGTTTTTCTCCAGAAACTTCGCCCGGTCGGGCGAAATGAACCTAGGGAAATGCCCGGTCGGGTGTTTTGTCTGGGATGTGGCTTTTTGACCAAGAGTTGTTTTATTTTGCTCCTTTTTCACTTCTAGTATAAATAGACAAGTTAGGGTTTTTCTTTACCATCTTTGAACATTTTGTAAACCTCCCAAAGACTCCATTGTGAGCACTCCTTTGAAGATTTATCAAAATCTCTTGTGGTTGCATTTTAATCTATTGCCGGGCTTAGATTGAATGTTAAGGTATGCAAATCTAGTTCTTGTGTTGCTAGTTTTGTGGAGCCATTAGATTCTTGCTTTGGTGAAAGTTGCCTTGGGTTGTCTTCATTGTTTTGTAGAAGGTCCATAGGTTCCAAGCATCTATCTAAATCATAACACCTTCACCTTCTCCCTTTTCCACCATTTTTATTGTTTCATTTCTTGTTGGGTTTGTTTGGGTTGTTGAAATATTTACAAGAGCAAGTCCGGGGCAAACATATGTGTCTTGAATCCTTAAGATTCACATTATTTGGTATCAGAGCCATTGGTTCTTGTTCTTGTAATTGTTAGAAACTTATCAAAAAAAAAGAAAAAATGAGATACTTCAAAATAAATCCATGGGTTTTAGCTATATATCGGTATATATATTGTTGGGTATGTCAAATTGATTATTCCAAAGTTATAGACTAAAATTGCATCAATTGTTGATCTATTGTTGTTGGGTGAAATTGTCCACACAAAGTGTTTGTTGATTTGTCCCATTAGCCTAGCACCTTACTTTCACTTATCTTTTGGCTTCTAGAACAAGTAATTACTTGCCTAGTTGCATATTTTGTTTGTGAATTGTGCTACCCTTGTGGATTATCATCTTGAGAGCAAGTGAGGGAGAGTATCCTAGCCACCAAAATTTCTAAGCCATCCGAGTGACATTGGGTGTGAGTTTTGGGTAAAAGGGGTACAAAATATGGAAAGTGAGCTCCTCACTAAATTCTCAATTCTCGGGTGTGTGTGTTATTTGTGTTACTAACAAAAGGGACTTGTCCCTAGTTTTGTACATTTTGTTTTGTAGGTACATCAATATGGGTTCGTATGCCGAGTCCTCAATTGAGGAGATGTTGGCCACTTTGATAAATAAGGTGGACAAGATAGATACACGTGTGTCCACAATGCAAGCTAGTACCTCTACCATGCTTAAAGATAGTGTCTCTATAAACAAGCAAGTTCATCCAAGAAACACTACTTCGAGTTGGAAAGGCTTTAACCCCCGACTTGGTGGTGGTGACACGAGCCAAAGGAGCATTTCCCCAAAGAAGGTGGACCTATCTCATTCTAGCTGTCGAACAAAGGTTTCGTCGTGGTTGTCATCCAATTTCACTCCTTCAAAGAACTTGATTCAAAGTGAGTGTGACAATGTTAACTACATTGTTAAAGAGCGTGTCAAGCATATGGTGGATTTTGTTGCCTATAATGATGAAGAGCAATGTGAGGATGAAAAAGAGTCCATGGTCATACATGAATTAGACGCACGCCCAACTTTCAATGATGGTGTGTCTAGCATAGTTGAAGCTGAAGACGAATGTGAGCCGTTGAATGCCCTTCAAATCTTGAACACCGAACCAAAGCTACATGAGGTTGCTAATAAAAACAAGCACTTGAGAGAGGATCGAGAGAAAGAGAAAACGCTAGAGAGTGAGGGCATGCTTCAAAAGCCAATAGAGTGTGAGAAAAGGCGAAAATGTGAGACGCAAAAGCCAAGAGAGAGTGGTGGGGGTGAGTGTGAATCAAAGAAACCAAGAGAGAAAAACTACAAGCATGTGAGGAAAAAAAGTTGCTTGTTAGATTCTAAGATCAACCTTGTGAGGGCTCTAAATCACCCTATCCTTTTTGCCCTTGGTGAGGAGAATGCCCCTTATTTCACTAACTCTTATGACTTGTCTTTTCTCTTTGATGACTTTAGGAGACAAGAATTGGGAGGATTAGAATGTGAACCCCGAGTCGTGGATGTACCGAGTAACTTCATACCGGTAATAAGTTCATGGAAGCAATGCCAAGAAGAATCACCCATTTCCCAAGGTTTAAGTATTCTCACCTTAACTTGTGATAATGATTTAATGAAACAAGTGAATGTGATTGGTTTTCAAATGCCCATTTGTGTTGATACTCTTATCACTTGCAGTTTGTTTGATATGTGGCATGATAATCTTGAATCATTACTTACTAAGTTTAGTCTTACAAGCTATGAAGATCCTTTCTTGTGTATCCCTAATCCTTCTAAGAATGTAAATTCTTTTATGAAGGAAATGTTAGGTATGTGGATTGGTAGAGTGAGTGGATTTGGGACCAAGAGGTACAAGGTGTTTGATGCATGTGTGTCTTGGCATGATAGGTTCTATTATTGTAGGAGAATCAAACCTTTTAATGGAGTTGGTATATTTTATGGCTATTTTGTCAAAGATCTTTTGAAGTGCCTTGTGAAAGAATTGTTAGACTTTTGTGCCTCCATATCATGTGCTTATATTTTGGACTCGTTAGAGTATGATCAAGGAAAATGTCTTGATGGGATGCACATTTGTGTTAGAAGAAAACTTGGTAACCATAACATTGCTTATGAAATTGAGTTCACAAGTGTAGTATGGTTAGGCTGGAAATCCTATGCTCTTTGCTTGATGCAAACTTCATTGTTTGATGATAGCATCCTAATCCCTAATGGCCGAATTTTTCCAATATTGTTATTACTTTATGATCACGATGATGGTATGATTGATGAGACCATATATTTACTAGATATACTCCACCTAGTGATGTGCAAGCTAGACTATATAGCCCACAACACATTTGGTAAGCCTAGTCCAACTTCTAGAACTATGATATTTGATTTGGACTCCCTCGATTTTGTAGGTACACTTGATTGGGATTTGAGGACAAATCTTTCAAAAGAAGGAGGGGATGATGTGAATCCGGGTGTCATAAAGAAGAATCGAAGAACCGGATTTGAGGACAAATCCTTTCACAAAGAAGGAGAGGATGATGTGAATACAGGTATTCACAATCATAGAATGCAACGATGTCGAGGGTCATGGGTTGATTGGGGTCCGAGAAGAGGGTGGAGACATGGCAAGGAGCCTAGCCGGATTGGGAGATCTGATTCAAACTGGAATTTGCCTATGAACCTAAAGTCCAAATCCTCTTCTCAGACCATCATAGTATTCATCGTCGAAAGAGCTTCACGTGGGTATCTTGCATGCCTCAATCGGAGCCCGAATGAGGAAGTTATGATCGTTTTAAAAAAGTCGCGCAGTGCAGAACAAAACGCGCGGGCGGGCGTTTTTCCACATGCAAAATGCCCGATCGGGCGTTTTTGTCGAGAGATCAGTTTTTCTCCAGAAACTTCGCCCGATTGGGTGAAATGAACCTAGGGAAATGCCGGGTCGGGTGTTTTGTCCGGGATGTGGCATTTTGACCAAGAATTGTTTTATTTTACTCCTTTTTCACTTCTAGTATAAATAGACAAGTTAGGGTTTTTCTTTGCCAGCTTTGAACATTTTGTAAACCTCCCAAAGACTCCATTGTGAGCACTCCTCTTCATCTTTGAAGATTTATCAAAATCCCTTGTGGTTGCATTTTAATCTATTGTCGGGCTTAGATTGAATGTTAAGGTATGCAATTCTAGTTCTTGTTTTGCTTGTTTTGTGGAGCCATTAGATTCTTGCTTTGGTGAAAGTTGCCTTGGGTTGTCTTCATTGTTTTGTAAAAGGTCCATAGGTTCCAAGCATCAATCTAAATCATAACACCTTCACCTTCTCCCTTTTCCACCATTTTTATAGTTTCATTTCTTGTTGGGTTTGTTTGGGTTGTTGAAATATTTACAAGAGCAAGTCCGGGGCAAACATATGTGTCTTGAATCCTTAAGATTCACATTACTCGTCCTTCATATTCTCATTCCTCACCACAGCCATGGTCACCTGAGTTCCATCAGTCTGCCGGAGATCCACCGTCCTTCGTTCCAGCCAGTTTGTTGCGTAGTGATAGCAGTTCCATCGCCCGGGGTGGCAAAACAATCTTTATTTGCTTTCTTAGTTAATCGTACTTTGTTTTCTTACGTTGGATCGATTACATTTTCGATATTTGCTTACTTTGAAGTCTTAGTTGTGATCCAAACGTTTTTATGATATGAAGTCGTTTTTGTGCATCGGTTCCTGTTTGATTCTGTTTCTTTCTGCCTAGATAGCTTAGATCTAGTTGTTACGGTATTTTCCAAGTATTGCGAGCATGTTTTCATTTCCGAATCGATAGATCTAAGTTCATGAGTTTAGATAGCTGTTAGATTTTAGATCTGAAATTGTTGAGTGTGAAAGCCTAGTTTACGTGATTTCTGCCACCTTGCATGTCACCCAGTAAGCGTAATTTCAGTTTAGTTAGTTTAATCTTTTGATTTGGAGTTTAGATTGTAGATCTGTTCTTGTGGAGTTTGTTAACCTGAAATTCTCGTCCATGGAATCTGAGTTGTTTGATTTGTGTTCATACTTGTTGGAGAAGACAATGTCCACATCCAAATTTGGGACCACTCTTACTTTTTAGATACTTTTTGCATTTGTCCTTCTTTTCCCTACTTTTTCTACTGGTACCCTACAGATCTGTCAGCCTAGTCACCTAACTACCACTTATTCTCTGATATGCCGTTTCACCTTTTATAGTAACCCCGTACCTCCCACATAATTTCTGAAACATAATGTTCCCTACTCTCACGTACACAGCTGCTTATCAATCATCTCTCACACCTCCTAGTCAGTAGAGTACCAGTTAAATTTCTAGTCTAGTTAAAATCTCAACCCAAAGCGTGGTAGCTAACCAACCCTTCCAGAATATCACCACAATTACCAAAACGCATCATCTCTGTGGGATTCGACCCTTACCTCCACTATACTAATCAGTAGAAGTGGGTTGAGGAATTTCTTTGATAGTCAGGTTCAGGCTTAGCCGGGGTTTCCATCCTAATCAGTAGGATACATTCTTGCTTTAACGACACCTGTACAAACCTGCACCTATCAGCTATAAAAAAATTCCACTGTCTCAACTTTCGACTTGGTTGGTTGAACGTCATGGAGTGTTGATCTAGTCGATCACTTGGAATGATCTAGTGAACAAGTCTAGATCTTGACTGAAGAAAAGTTTGGATCTCAGAGCAGAAAAGAAACTAATGCTCTGATACCACTTTGTCACAACCGCATTTTGCTAAGGATAGCGAAAGCGGGTAAACCGCGACTAATGAGAAGGATTAAAGAAGCTGAGAAAGAAAAGGGATAGAACTTTAGAATTTGCACAAATGCCAAGTCGATTCATATCATAAAATAGAAGCCAAGTATTCAATTACATGGTCTTGAAAATAGAATAAACATCTAATCAATAAATCAGAGTTCGATGGTGAGATTCTACAATTCTCACTTCACAAAAGCACATCGAAATAAGTCCTTACTAAACGACTTCGTGTATGAAGACACGAATCGTTGGAAGATCCACTTGATTATTTAATAATATCGACTCCGATCATCACTCTGGCTTCTAATGCGGCTCTGTAACGAGTGGTGACAACTTCGGCTTCCTGGACTCTCCAATGAGCGTTAATCTCTCTGTATAGAAGGGATGATTCCAATGTCCACCGCGTTGGTACCCTCTCATCAACAGTGAAAAACAAAAAAATGAGAAAATAAGGAAATAAAACTATATACACCTACGCACTACGCTCAAACATAAGGTAACACCATGCTTCCCCGGCAACGGCGCCATTTTGGAAGGACTTGGAAAGAGACGAAAACGCGATTAGAATGCGGATCAAGTTATATGAAATGATAACCGAACCGGTCGGATCAGTTAGCAAATGTCGTTGCCACTTAATCACTGCAGTCTTGCTCTCGCTCTTTCTTCCTTATCAAAATAATTTATAAACTCCCAATTTTGCACTACTTTAACAGTAAAGCGGCAAGTTCGGGGTCGATCCCTCAGAGAAGTTGGTGTGTTGAGTGTGTGAGTAGTGAACAGGAGGGTTGCACTACTCTAGGCAGAATTAAACTAGCTAGCTTGATCAACGGAACTTTAACTACTGGGTCAAGTGAATTGCAGGTAACAGCGGAAAAGTAAATGCTAGGATGAAAACGAAAATAACTTTGATTAAACTAAACTGAGTACAGCGTGAAATTTAAACTAAGCTAACACTTCGGAAACTAAGAAAGCGGTAAAAACTAAGAAGAATCTCAGCGGGAAACTTAAGATAATCGCTAACAGAAAACAAGTATTCTGCAGCGCTTCTTTGATTGCCTTTTTAACTACGCACTACTTTATCAAGCTAAGCTATTCTGGAGAACTGGACTAAGCTAGAGAACTAAACTAAGCTAAACTAGACGGAAAGTAAAAGATCCCCTCTTTGTGATGGCACACCCTCTATTTATAAGCTCGATTCGGCCTCCAGCTGGATAACGATCTTGACAGGGAATATTCACTCATGCTGAGAATGAGTGACTCATTGATTGCTACGTGCCCTTTCTTCTAGAATGACGACGCTTTTGAGTAACAGATTCCTGACTCAACTCCGTCCTTGCATCTCATAAGCTAGCATGTGTCCCCTTCTAGAACGTCGTCCTTGATAACAGAATGGTGCGCCATATCCAGCTCATTTCCTCACGTGTTCTTTTTCTAGAAGCCAGCGGTCCCCGCGTAACTGCTTGATCACTCCCCCTGATCAACTCCCCTGATTCTTGGCCTTTTATCGCCTTTTGTACTTGTTTGATCAGTTTGGCCTTGCTGCATTGGTCAAGTGGCATTTCTGCACATTTAACACTTATTTTGCGCGATTAAACCGATCAAGTAGCATACATTTTACCCTTAAACCGATGCATGAAATGAGCCTTATCAAACTGGTCACACTTAAAACATACGTTTCCTCAAGTATAAAGAAAAAGAAAAGAAAAAGATAAGGCAAACACACTTAAAACTGCTCACACTTAAAACATACTTAAAACATACTTGTCCTCAAACTGCTCACACTTAAAACATATTTGTCCTTAAGATAAAAACACGTATTCACACGCATGCATTAGACCGAATAATTTTTCGACAATCATACCCGAGGTCGAGGTCAATCCATTTGCCAGTAGCTTGTGTTTCTTTTCTTTCGCTTTTGCTTGATCAAGGTGTCAGCTTGTCAAGATTGCTCAATTTAAAAACCATTGTTGGATTCACTCAGTCACTCATTTCTCACCGGAGATGTTAGGAGTGTTCACTCGGTGTTGCCATAAATTTAATACTTTGAATCGGACTGCACAAGATAGTTCCTTAAGGTCTTTGTTTTGGGTTGTAACGGGGCTCAAGGGTAGTAACGTATTAGGGTAGGGTCCTAAGGGTTCTAACTTCAAAAATAAAATTTAAAAAGAAGAATCATATGAGTCAAAAAGCCAAAGATTTGACTAAACTCGCTGGACCAGATTTGGGATATTTGTTTCTTCCTCTTCTTGATGCTCCTTCTCGGTCAAATTTCAACCTTTAGCCTTATAACTTTCGGCTCCTTTTCTGACTTTTGATTTTCTGGGTCAGGTTACAACTATTTCCTGCCCTTTCTTTCTCTCAAATCTTTTCTTCATTTTTTTTAAATGATCAACCCGATTGTCTAACTTGATCAACCTGGCTACCCTTTAATTCGTTCATTCTATTGCTATCCCCTTTTGTTTCCCTTGATAAACTTCATCTCCTTGACCCTCTTTCCTCATGTGATATGAAACTTTGAATTTGGTTTTAAGGCTTCAAAGAATGGGTAAGAGTGTATGGGCTCAAGTGGTTAATTAAGGGGTGCCTTGATTAATGAGGCGGGTTCGTGGAACGAACGAACAAAACGGCTCAAAAGGCTAAGTCCTAGTGTCTTTAGTCCTTACTACTTGTGCAATTTTCATCTTAATATTAAAAGTCAGCCTCTCGTAAAATTTTCTTTTGTAAAAGTAGTAGAAAGTGTTCTACTTTTGGCTTATAACTCACATATAGAGAGGCTTCACAGTTGGTTTAGAAATTGAGTGTTTCCATCATACTTGCGTCGTTCAAATTGATCAAGTTTTTGCAATCAAATTTTTACATGCGAACATACTGAATCCTTTTTCTAACTCTTCCAAAAGGTAATCAAGTCTTCCATTTATCCAATTTCATGCATATTGCCTAATTTATTACTAACTAGAATTTGTTATTTTTGAAAAATTTTAGCATGTATATGATTTTACTGTAACTAACCCGTCCCCCCTCCCCACTGCATATGAACTCGTCCTCGAGGGACTGGATGCAGTGGAAAAAAGGGTTAGGCACAAGCAACGGCACAACAAACAAGGGAAACTTCTCACACTTAGACCAGGCACTGGGCTAAGTGTGAGACAGTGCCAGCGATTAAAACATGCTAACAAATATATAAACAACACAAGACAATAAATCAGGCAACAACAATAAGAGCAAAAACGAGCATGCATGCTTCTCACACTTAGACCCAAAATAGGTCTTAAGTGTGAAACAAGTATTTACAAACCAACAAGAAAATTAAATTGTTTGAAGCAAAATGAACTGAGATTTAGGGGGAGGGGGGTTGTACTTAGGGAAGATTGAGGGTTTGGTGTTGTGGAGGTTGTGGCTCGGTCCCTTGACAAGGAAACTCCCAGTCGTGCCTTCAGGGTTGCATAAGCAATGGTGGGATCCAAATCGGAGGGCAGACTCCGGAGGATTTTGGTCAAGCGCCGTTGAGCTTCTTCGTCTACCTCAGGTAGTGGAGCGTTAGTTGGTGTAGGTGGGCTAGGGTTTTCTATTTGGGCTTGAGAGGCGGCCTGTTGGTTATCACTATCTGCACGAGTACTGGAAGATGAAGATGAAGTTGGGAGCTGTTCGAGCAACATATTTACTGGTAATGTGGGTAGATCGTGTTGGAGGAGGTGATGTTTTTGGAAGAAGGGTTTTGAACTTGGGAGGATTTTTTAGGAGAGTAAAATGAATGAATCGTAGATGGCTCTGGTAAAAGTGGTCTGCAGATCCAAAATCTGCCTTTATAATAATATCGCGACTGTTGGGATTCTGTATTGTTGAGATCCTTGAGGCTCTTCGCGTACAGACGCGCCTTTTCAGAGTACCAGCTGGCTTAGCTTCTCTGATACGTTTCGTCCCTCTCTCCAAGGTGTTCTTCCACTGTGACGGTTGGCGCTTCCTGAAACCTTTTCAGTGACTGCACGCATCCTTTCATCACCTGCCCTGCTCAACTCAATAACTGTACCATCAATTAAATTCGAATTTCCTTCCTTTCTTCCGACTTTTAATTAACTAATAAAATAAAACTAACATACTAAAGACTATTTACACTAACTACTAAGGACTTGACCGGGTTCCCCTAGGATGTCACTTGATCAATTTAATAGATAAGTACTTTGTCGCTTGATCAAGCAGACTACCCATGAGTACCCGATCATCCATGTTACCTGATCACTGGAGAGAGTCTGGCATGAGTAGTGGAATGTCGTCCACCACAAATGCCTCCATTCCTTCTCTGTATGGCTTTACCCTACGACCATTCACCATGAAGGAAGGCGAATCTGGATTGCTTCCTTGGAGTTCGATTGTTCCATTCTTTCGGAGGGCGATAATGGTATAAGGACCTATCCACCTTGATCTGAGCTTTCCTGGCATCAATTTCAGTCTGGACTGGAACATCAGTACCCTTTGGCCCACCTTGAGTTCCTTCTTGCGAAGGTTCTTGTCGTGCCACATTTTGGTCTTTTCTCTGTACCACATGGCAGAATCATAGGCATCCAGACGGAGCTCTTCAAACTCTTGTAGTTGCATTCACCTTTCTGCAGTTCCAGCCTCGGTGTTTATGTTTATTTCTTTGGCTGCCAGTAGGCTTGATGTTCCACCCCTACAGGTAAATGGCATATTTTCCCAAATATCAATTGGTACGGGGACATTCCGATAGGCGTTTTGAACACTGTCCTGTAAGCCCAGAGTGCGTCCTTGAGTCGGCAGCTCCAGTCTTTCCTGGTGGGATTGACTGTCTTTTCTAGAATTGCATTGATTTCTCTATTCGAAACCTCAGCCTGTCCATTGGACTGTGGGTGGTAAGGTGTGGATAGGCGGTGGTGGACTCCATACTTTTGCATCAAGGCTTCGATAGTTCTGTTAATGAAATGAGTTCCTTGGTCAGAGATAATAGCCTGTGGCACCCCGTATCGGGTAAATATGTTCAATTTCAAGAACTTTGCCACTTCTCTAGACTCACACGTCCTAGTTGCCTTTGCCTCAATCCATTTGGACACATAGTCCACTTCCACCAATATGTATAGATTTCCTTCAGACGCGGGAAAGGGTCCCATGAAGTCCATTCCTCATACATCAAATATTTCGCAGACAATAATGGGGATCTAAGGCATCTCATCTCTTGTAGATATCCCTCCAGTAAGCTGGCATCGAGGGCACCTTTTGCAGAATTCGTAAGCATCTTTATGGATGGAAGGCCAGTAAAACCCACTATCAAGTACTTTCTTTGCTGTCTTCTTTGGTCCAAAGTGGCCACCGCAAGCTAGTGCGTGGCAGTGCATCATTACATCTTCCTGCTCCCATTCGGGTATACAGCGTCGGATTAGATGATCTGCCCCCATTTTCCATAGATAAGGATCGTCCCAATAGAAGTATCAGAAATCGCTCTTAAGCTTCAACTTTTGTGCCCTTGTAATTTCATCACCCCCGGGTAGCTCTCCTGTTGCAAGTAGTTGGCCATGTCAGTAAACCATGGCTCTTTCTGCGTGTGTTGTTCCTTGCTTCCTTGCTCAGCTTGATCAATCTCTTTTACTTGGTTGACCCACTGACATTCAGACGTTGTCTTGACCAGATATAGGTGTTCCTCAGGGAAGGCGTCTGAAATGGCTTCACCGTTATCGTCTTGCAAAATTCGGCTTAGGTGATCAGCCACTTTGTTCTCGCATCCCTTTTTATCCACTGCTTCCCAATCAAACTCATGTAAGAGGAGTACCCATCTGATCAATCGGGGCTTCGATTCCTTCTTTGTCAAGAGGTATTTGATGGCCGCATGGTCCATATACACTATCACTTTAGACCCTAGCAAGTAAGGTCTGAACTTCTCAAATGCGAAAACCACCGATAGCATTTCCTTCTCGGTCACATCATAACTCCTTTGTGTCTGATTCAGAGTTTTGGAAGCGTAGAAAATGACGTAACTTTTTCCTTCAATCTTCTGCCCTAATACTGCCCCCACAGCATAGTCACTAGCATCGCGCATCACCTCGAAGGGGTGATTCCAGTCGGGGGCACGTATTATTGGGGAGCTTATCAATCTATCCTTCAGAAATTGGAATGCGGTTATGTAGACATCTGAGAAGTCAAACTCCACATCATTCTGGAGAAGTCTCGTCAGAGGCTGGACTATTTTCACAAAATCTTTGATGAATCTTCTATTGAACCCAGCGTGCCCAAAAAAGGCTCTGGTCTCCTTCTGGTTGGTTGGGTATGGGAGTTTTGCGATGACCGCTACTTTTGCTGGGTCGACCTGATTCCCCTGCTTGACACTACATGTCCCAAGACTATCCCTTCAGTAACCATAAAATGGCATTTCTTGAAATTCAAAACCAAGTCCTTCTGGCGGCATCTTTCTAATACCCTGTTTAGGTTATGCAGTCCTTGATCGAAATCGTCCCCATAGACAGTAAAGTCGTCCATGAAGATCTCAATGCAGACTTCCAACAGGTCCTAGAAAATACTCATCATGCATCTCTGGAGGTGCCCGGGGCATTACAGAGGCCAAAGGGCATTCTCCTGTAAGCGTAAGTGCCAAAGGGGCAAGTGAACGTCGTCTTCTCTTGGTCATCTGGATTTACAGCGATCTGGAAATAACCGCTATAGCCATCCAGGAAGCTGAAATACTGCTTTCCTGCCAATTTCTCCAACATTTGATCAATGAACGGAAGAGGGAAGTGATCCTTCTTCGTAGCTTGATTCAGCTTCCTATAATCTATGCACATTCTCCACCCAGTAACTGGCCTTGCCGGTATTAATTCGTTTTTTCATTTTTTTCCACCTGGATCCCTCCTTTCTTAGGCACCATGTGTACTTGGCTGACCCAGTTACTGTCGGGAATGGAATAGATAATCCCGATCGAAACCAACTTGACAATTTCCTTCAGCACCTCTTCCCTCATGTTGGGGTTGAGTTTCCGTTGTTGGTCGCGGTGTGGCTTGGCTCCTTCCTCCAGTCGTATGTGATGCATACATAAGTCTGGGCTGATGCCCACTAAATCTGTCAGCTTCCAGCCAATAGCCTTCTGATTTCTTCTTAATACTTCCAACAATCTGTCTTCCTGCCCCTGGGTCAAGTGGCTGTTGATGATAACGGGCATTGTTTCGCCCTCACCTAGGTAGGCGTACTTTAGATGTACTGGAAGAGGTTTCAATTCCTTTGCGGGTTTTGGCTCTTCATTGGGCAGAGGGTTCTCTCCTGCCTCTTGTTCCAGTGGCTTGCCTTGATCAAGCCGTTTCGCTAAGCTAGAAACTTGAGCAGTCCTACTTGACCCAGCTGGCCTCGGGCGCCTGCAAAATTTCGATATTGCTTTCACGACGGCCTGGTCGTCCATCTCTCTGACTTTCATGGTATCGTACCACACTTCCACTTCTTTTTCGACCTCCTTATCTGCAGCGAAGTCAGTGAACTGTCTCTTTAATAATTCTTCCTCCAAATACTCATGTACCAAGGGCTCAGTCACATCTATGGAGTATACATTTTCGCCGTTAGCTGGCTTTTTCATGGCTTCATCAATATTGAACGTATACAGCTCTCCCTTGAAATCCAGGCTTATCGTTCCATTTCGGACGTCTATAATAGTGCTGGCTGTTGACAGGAACGGTCGTCCTAGTAGGACTCCACTTGACTCCTATGTCGCGGGTTCCGTCATTTTGATCACAAGAAAATCAGCTGGGTATAGAAAGTTATTAACCTTAACAATCACGTCTTCCAGAATCCCCTCTGGGTGAATACACGATCTGTCGGCCAACTGTATCATTATGTCAGTATCGACGAGCTTGGCCGCTCTTAACTTCCGATAGATGGAGTATGGCAGAACGTAGATTGATGCGCCTAAGTCACACATCGTGTGCTCCATTTAGATGTCTCCTATAGAAATAGGGGAGTGTGAACATTCCAGGATCAGTTTTCTTGGAGGGGAGGTCGTTTCTCTGGATTACGGCAGAGACGTTCTCGTCTGTAATTAGTCTCCCTTCCTCATTGACCTTCCCGGCTAGGTAGTCTTTAATGAACTTACTGATCGGGGGCATTCTGTTTCCTCCAGAGTTTGGTCTATCCTGGATTCGTGCAGGCCAGTTGGGTTGCCCTTCTCAGGGTTGTACTTGCTGGGTTAATAACTGGAGCGGTTGGCCTTGATTCTGATCAGTCCATCGAAAATTGGGTGGTCCCTCCATGGAGCATCTCTCTGCTTCCCCTGGATCCAGTTGCCATTTGCGTTCCAGTGGCCAACGGCATTTGCTTGGGGCCTGCGGCTCTACCTCAGGGGGAAACTCGCAGTAGTAGTAGTGATGCTCTTCTGGTGGTGACGTCTGAGGCACATTTGTGGCTCTTTTGGTGTAGGTGGTGGAGGTGGCCTGGCTTTCTCTACTGCCTCTAGCAATTTTTTTTCCAGCTGCTCAAATCGAGCCTCCAACTTTTTATCGTTCCGCACCTCTGCCACGTGCACTGCTCCTCTCCTATACTGCCCTCGAGATGTCTCATACGACCGCTTGGCCTCAATAAGCCTTTCCAGGATATTTTTGGCTTGGCTAAATGCGGTTTTCGAGAAGTCCCCTTGAGCTGCGAGGTTGAGGTCGTTCTTGCTATCCACAGTGAGTCCACTGTAGAAACAGAGTAGACTTCCTTCTCCTCCATTTTGTGGTTGGGGCATGCTTGAAACAGCCCTTGGAATCTGTCCCAATATTAGTCGAGGGGCTCGTTGTACTCCTACCTAGCCTCCGTAATCTCCATTTTCAGGGCACTTGTCTTCGATGCTGGGAAGAAGCGATCGAGAAATATCATGCGGAACTCAGCCCATGTCCTGATGGAACCTTCTGGCAGCCTTGACAGCCAGGACACCCGCATCGCCCTTCAAAACTAAGGGAATAGCCTTAAGCCTGTAATCTTCGGATGTGGATCCAGGCGGCAGGGGCTGAATGTTACAGTATCGGCAGAATTCCTCCAGAAAAGCGTACGGACACTCCTTCGAAAGACGGTAAGAAGTAGGACAAAACGGCCAATACTCCCGATTTGATCGCGATGGTCCGCATCCCAGGAGTAGCAGCAATGGCATGTGTAGGCTCCCTGTCGTCATGAGCGTTGTAAAGAACCGATTCAGAGTCATTGTCCGCGAGGGCCATCTTTGCTCCTGCTTGTTCAGGTGGTGGAGGTTGTGTATTTTGCTCGGCGGCTGTTGCTGCTTCTAATGCAGCTCTGTAACGAGTGGTGACAACTCCGGCTTCCTGGACTCTCCAATGAGCGTTAGTCTCTCTGTATAGAAAGGGATGATTCCAGTGTCCACCGCGTTGGTACCTTCTCATCAACAGTGAAAAACAAAAAATGAGAAAACAAGGAAATAAAACTATATACACCTATGCACTACGCACAAACATAAAGTAACACCATGCTTCCCGGCAACGGCGCCATTTGGAAGGAGGCTTGGAAGAGATGAAAACGCGATTAGAATGCGGATCAAGTTATATGGAATGATAAATGAACCGGTCGGATCAGTTAGCAAATGTCGTTGCCACGTAATCACTGCAGTCTTGCTCTCGCTCTTTCTTCCTTACCAAAGTAATTTATAAACTCCCAATTTTGCACAACTTTAACTGTAAAGCGGCAAGTTCGGGGTTGATCCCACAGAGAAGTTGGTGTGTCGAGTGTGTAAGTAGAGAATAGGGGTTGGCTGCTGCCACGCTTTAACTTGGGAGTTTTTAACTACTGTTTTTACTCTAGGCAGAATTAAACTAGCTAGCTTGATCAACGGAACTTTAACTACTGGGTCAAGTGAATTGCAGGTAACAGCGGAAAAGTAAATGCTAGGATGAAAACGAAAATAACTTTGATTAAACTAAACTGAGTACAGCGTGAAATTTAAACTAAGCTAACACTTCGGAAACTAAGAAAGCGGTAAAAACTGAGAAGAATCTCAGCGGAAAACTTAAGATAATCGCTAACAGAAAACAAGTATTCTGCAGCGCTTCTTTGATTACCCTTTTTAACTACACACAACTTTATCTAAGCTAAGCTATTCTAGAGAACTGGACTAAGCTAGAGAACTAAACTAAGCTAAACTAGACGGAAAGTAAAAGATCCCCTCTTTGTGATGGCACACCATCTATTTATCTTGACAGGGAATATTCACTCATGCTGAGAATGAGCGACTCATTGATTGCTACGTGCCCTTTCTTCTAGAATGACGACGCTTTTGAGTAACAGATTCCTGACTCAGCTCCGTCCTTGCGTCTCATAAGCTAGCACGTGTCCCCTTCTAGAACGTCGTCCTTGATAACAGAATGGTGCGCCATATCCAGCTCATTTCCTCACATGTTCTTTTTCTAGAAGCCAGCGGTCCCCGCCTAACTGCTTGATCACTCCCCCCTGATCAACTCCCCTGATTCTTATCCTTTTATCGCCTTTTGTACTTGCTTGATCAGTTCGGCCTTGCTGCCTTGGTCAAGTGGCATTTCTGCACATTTAACACTTGTTTTGGGCGATAAACCGATCAAGTAGCATACATTTTACCCTTAAATCGATGCATGAAATGAGCCTTCTCATGCGAACAGACTCCGTCGCCAACCGTCGCTGCCGGACAATCCACGCACCTAAGCTAAGTCCTTCTCCCCCTTAGTCCCTGATAAGTTTCGTTTTAAGCCTTGGTTACTGGTCACTATAACTTGCTTAATTGGATAATATCTGCAAAAATAGTTGCTAAAGTGTGCAGGATAAGGTACAATTCAGGAGGAAATGGGTCAGAAGGAATTCAAGTGAAAAAATGCAGAAAACGTGCAAACTAACCAGTATGAACAGAAAAAGTGCAAACTGGCAAGTATGGGCAGAAAAAGGTGCAAACTGGCCAGGATGGATGCCATGGAGCTGGACACGAGAATGAAGGACTTGTTTGGAATAATCACTATCTAAAGAGTGGCAAAATTGTCTTTTCACATGAAGAGGCAACCCTAGAAATTAGGGTAAGCCACCCTATTAATAGGAGGTGAACATAAAAAAAAAAGTAGATCACTTTTGAGGAGAATAGCTCCATTAGCTCTTAGTTCCACTCTCTAAATCCAGCAGCCTGACTTGAAGATTCCGACCACCTGCCGGCGAGGAGCATCATGCCTGATTCATTCCAGCCGCCGTAGTTCCAGAAGTTCTTCCAGTTTCAGTTTCCGAGGAGCCAAACAATCTTTTACTTGCTTTGTTTTTAAGATTTCTTAGTTTGAATACTTGTTTTGCTTGCATTTGACTTGGATTCAAGTAGCTACTTTAGTTGGAACTTGTTTTGGGTGATAATCTTAGTTGGAGAATAGCTCCATTAGCTCTTAGTTCCACTCTCTAAATCCTGCAGCCTGACTTGAAGATTCCGACCACCTGCCGGCAAGGAGCATCATGCCTGATTCATTCCAGCCGCCGTAGTTCCAGAAGTTCTTCCAGTTTCAGTTTCCGAGGAGCCAAACAATCTTTTACTTGCTTTGTTTTTAAGATTTCTTAGTTTGAATACTTGTTTTGCTTGCATTTGACTTGGATTCAAGTAGCTACTTTAGTTGGAACATGTTTTGGGTGATAATCTTTAATGTAATGAAGTTTATTGTGGTTTTATTTTGTGTTTCAACTTACCTTGGGTTTAATCTGCCCAGTTAGATAGATCTGGTAGTTTATGTGAATTTCTGTTGATTTCGAGCTTGAATATGTCTATTTAAATTAGATCTAATGTTTCTTCAAGTTTCTCTAAGTTTCAATCAGTCATTTCTTCTAAAAAATACATGGAATTCGTTTCCGTTTGGTTCTGTCACCCTGTCTTGTTGACCAGTTTGCGTCGAACTCAGTTTTTCTTTGCTTTTGTTCTCGATTTCAAGTTAAATATTGAATTTATGAATTTTCAAGCTTGAGCATTCATAATGGAGTTTGTTAGATCTTGTTAGTTTAGCTCGGTGAAGAAGAAAATGTCACAATCAAAGAATGGGACAACTTGTGTTGCTTTTGTTGCTTTTTGATTTTGTACTTACACTTTTTCAGATTTTCCGCACACCCAGCAGACAATATGCCAGCATGTCCTTTAATTCTCTTTACCTTTTGTCTAGCCATTTTTAGTGAGTTTCGTCTAGTAGCTTCTAACATGCACACTCGCACCCTAGTTTACACACACACTTTAATTTCTTGTAGCATGCAGCATTTAGAGCCCACCCTGACCTACTGGTCAGGAGGAATATAGGTCTTCTTTTCACCTACCAGTCAGTTTAGCTATAGGTTCCATTTCATTTCACGCCTAGTTTTAATCTCAACCCCATAAAGCGTGGTAGCAAATCAACCCTTCCAAGATGTCTTCACAATTGCACACGCATACATCCATCTCTGTAGGATCGACCCTTACTCCACTATACTAGCCAGTAGAAGTGGGTTGAGCTTTTTTTGCTGACAAGATGTCTTAGGTACAAACCCAACGACACGACTAGGTCTACGTACCCTCCTGGCCAGTTGACACACACAAGAGTCGACGCACTAAAACAATTTCTCTATCTGTCAAATGGCGTCGTTGCCGGGGATGGATGGCGTATCATGTGCTTTTGTTAAGAATTTTGGTATAATTATTGTAAATAAAATTTTCTTTATTTTTTGTGTTCCACAGTTAAAAGACACTAAGTCCAACTGGCTAAGGGGAGAAGAGGTAAATCAAGTCACTACTCATTCAGGATTAACCACTGCCTTTCCTGTTGACTTCAAGATGATGTTTTTGGATCAGTTCTTCCAGCGGCCAGGACAAGCGCACTAAGAAATGAAATCCGAGGAGTTACACAAGGTACGATGAGACCCTGAGTCAGTACTGGTCAAGATAAATGGGTCTGTTGGACGCATGCCTAAACCACCACATGTTGGATGTAGAAATTTACTCAATCTTCTACGAGAGAATGAATGCGGAGAGCAAGGAGTTAGTGAACTCATCAAGTGGAGGAAGTTTTTCCAAACTACGATTTAGTGAGGCCAAGAGAATTATGGAAAGACTTCTCTACGCGAAAAGGGCCTATGACGATCCACGTACTCTCCCGCCCAGATGAGGTATGGCAAATGCTCCAGTAGTGAGAAATGATGATCAATTGGAGTGTCGGATTGAAAAGCTCGAGAGGGCACTTTTGTCGGCAATTTATAAGAATAAACTGCAAGCTCCGCTAATCAAGGCCACCACGGTAACTGCCCAAGGGGATCACTATCCAAATACGATTGGGCTTTGGAATTCAAATAGGAACTGGAGTCCTGGAAGGCAGGAGGACTCACCTTGGAGAGAAAACCCGAACTTTAGATAGGGAGAGGGCAACTCTAACCAGCCTAACCCACCTCAGAATGCCTACGGTGGACCCCCAACCCAAGATTCACAACCGAACTGGTCAGGAAGAAACCAGCATAATCCGTACCCACCAAATCCATATCAAAATACCACCTATGTGCCACCATATCAGATGGGATACCAGAACTACCAAAATCACCCATGCCCTAACCCTAACCTGCATCACCATGCCAACTAGTTCAGTCAGTACCCTTCACACCAAAATAAGCCAAACTACCCCTACAATCAAAACCATCCAGATTGCCAACTGCATTCACCAGCCAGTATAACTCCCATCACCAACAAAATCCCTACCAAACCACCTGAATCCCAATCACGGTCAACACCACAACTCTAACCAATTCGGCCAGTACCCTTCTCATCAAAATCAGCCAAACTATACCTACCACCCACACCTAAAACCCAGTATAATCCCTACTATCAGCAGAACCCCAACCATTTCCCACACCAAAACAAGTCAGGAGGATCTATGGAAGAGATTATAGGAGAGTTTGCTTGCTTCGCAGCAAAACTGAGGAGTGATTTGCAGTCGAATGATGAGGTGGTGCAAGGCATGCAAAAGCCCAAAAAGAGCATAAGGTAAATATGGACATGTTGAATAAGCAATGTCCTACCTGGCCAGTTCGAGGAATGAGATTTGTGGAATGCATGGAGGAAGGCTCCCAGCCACGGTGCACATACCTGACAAGGCTAATGTGAGCATGGTGACATTAAGGCCAGAAACATCCTATAAGGAACCTGAATGGAAGAGTCATTGGGGGAATCAAGCAAGACAAAAGAGGGAAGATACAACTAAGAAAGAAAGGGAAAGGCAATAGGGGCAGCAAAGCAAAAGAAGAAGACCAAGAAGCCCAGGGTGGTCCTAATGGTTGTTATCATCAGGAAGTTGGGACGAGTGCCCAAACTGATCGGGAGCAAAGGCCCCAACAACCGTCATCTGCGGCCTATGGAAAAGAGGAAAATCAAGGGACTTTCAAGAATCATAAGAAAAAAAGAGTGCACCACCTGATGTGTACCAACAAAGAAACTCGAGAAGGAAATTGTACAAGGCTCTGGACCAAGGAGGATCCTGAGGAGAAGATAACCGACCCTACCAACTGACCAGTTAGCTTTCTTTTTTTTTTTTCAGTAAACTTAGATTTTTTTAGTTGTGTTGTCTTTGTGTTTGTACATGTTTTTTTTGTTGTGTTTAGCATGCGTATACCCCCATTCATAACACTTAGCCTATTCCATAGCCTAAGTGTGAGAAGACGGAGGTTTTACAACGTTTATATGCGTTTAGAATATTTCGAATTTGTCTTTGTTTTGTGATTTACGTCTGTAAGTCTTATACCTTCTCCCACTTAGCCAATTGCATAGTCTAAGTGTGAGAAGTTTTTGAAATATAGTATATTTTGCATCTTTGTTTCGTGTGAGCATGATTATGTGCTTTAATGTTGTTCTCCCACTTAGCCTACTGCATAGTCCAAGTGTGAGAAGTTTTCGTTGACACAATATGTTTTGCATGTCTAGTTTTTGTTCTACATTGTCTATGCGTTCTCTATGTTCGTTATTCTTCTCCCATTTAGCCTATTGCATAGTCTAAGTATGAGAAGTTTGATATATAATATGTTTTCCATGTGTTATGTGTTTCTGTGTTTCTACGTGTTTGATACTGGCCATCCTGTTTTCCACTTCACTATGCTTGCTTGAGGACAAGCAAGGATGAAGTGGGAGGGGAAAATAATGGCCAGTATAATTGTATATATTTGTTGTCATGTGTCGAATCAGTCCCTAGTAAGTTAGCTTAGGTTAAGTTTTGTTTTTTAGGACAT